>NW_017671435.1:196732-204111 GCF_001879085.1 Nicotiana attenuata | reverse complement strand
TTAGCCAAATATAGCAGTTGAGCGACCGTGCTAGAACCACGGAACTCGGGAGTGCCTAACCCCTTCTCCCGGGTTAACAGAACCCCTTACCTGGATTTCTGGTTCGCGACTGTTAAACAGAGTCAAATGCTTCCTCGATTCGGGATTCAAACCGGTGACTTGGGACACCATAAATCTCCCAAGTGGCGAATCTGAATCTCTTAATAAACGAATCCCGTTTTGATTGTCCTTTATTTGGAAAAAAGTCCTTTTATTATACCCTTCACGAGGTGTAGTAGCGAAATATGAGGTGTGACAGCTCTGGCGACTCTGCTGGGTAGAAGAACCCAGAACTTTTGTTCAATGTTCAAGAATTCGAGCTCAGTTAATTGTTATATTTGGCTTTATCTGATTTTCCTACATGTTTCATGCCTTATGTGCTAAATGTTTTACCGCTTTGATATTTGTTGAATTGTATATGTAAACTGTTACGAATCCCTTCCTCTCTCTGAGTCTTCTACATCATGGAGAAGGGTGCACTTCGTGTAGCTTCTCTTCTGTTTAGAGTCTTTTCCCATTTAGAACGAGGTTTGGATAAGTTGCTAAGCCGGCGGAGCTTCTGTATCCTTGGTACGCTGCCTCCCCCTCGGCCCGAGTTGTCCGCCCGGGTCAGCCAGGTCTAGACCAATAAACCTAGGGTTTAAACCTAGATGAACAAAACCTCATGCCGGATCCCTAGTAGGAAGGTTTGTTTGCATCATGTGAATTTGACTTAGGGGACTCAACACAGGGGTTGGGTCCGTCTAGGACAGGTGACCTGAAATGAAAAGACCATCCTGATGCATCTTACGTGCTACTTGTGCATTCATTTGCTTTGGATTTGCATGTTGACCGGTTTGTAGATAATGAAAGAGATTGAGAAAAATAGCAGTGTTAGGACTAAGTGAGGGTAACCACTTGTTTTGAGAAACCAATGCCCAAATAGTACCGAAATGCTGGAAAAATAAAAAGAAAAATATTTAGAAAAAGATTGTTGTTCAAAAAAATATATTTGGTTTTGACAAAGTTTCCCGAACTACGCTGGTTTGATTCTCACCGGATGTGAGATACGTAGGCAACCCTCATCGGGTCCAACCTCCCTTTTGCAAAAATAGCCAAAAATACCAAAACTTTAATTTTTGTCAAAATAAGTCGGGTGACGCCATTCTTGTTTAAATTAAGCCGAATGTCCCCAAAAGGATGCCAGAAGGCTGTTTTTTCAAGAACAGCCACCCTGAGTTATTTTTAAATGGTTTGCGGGCACAGCCTTAAAATCTCCCACCCGGAAGTGCTGAAAGGCCGTACTTGCAAAACCAAGTCTTTGTTTTTTTTTTAAAAAAAAAATAAAATTTTGAAAAATAGCCACTTTTACTTTTAAGTCAAAATGAGTCATTAAATAGCCATTTTTCTTTAAATATCCATATTTTTCCTTTTAGGATGAAATAAGTCATTAAATTCCTTTAAATAAATGTGCAAGATGACTACAGTTGACATTGAAACCTTCTAGTCCTGAGTGAGATCCCTTTGAAGCTTCACATGTGGTGGAATGACTTAGGAAAAGGTA
This sequence comes from Nicotiana attenuata, assembly GCF_001879085.1. Classification (NCBI taxonomy): domain Eukaryota; kingdom Viridiplantae; phylum Streptophyta; class Magnoliopsida; order Solanales; family Solanaceae; genus Nicotiana; species Nicotiana attenuata. The sequence goes on along the minus strand of NW_017671435.1, from coordinate 202,529 downwards.
GCAGGGAAACAGTGGTAAAGATTCCGGGTGGCCTCGTCGGACTGTTGAACATTAAGCCAAGAACGGATATTATTGAAGCATTGGTACCTTTTTGGGACCCAACTCGTAACGTATTCCGGTTCTCGAACTTCGAGCTTACACCCACACTAGAGGAGATTGCGGGATATGCGGGTCTTAACGGGAACCTCAGGAGTAGATACCCATTGGCACCGAGGCCAGTCACCCTCCACAGATTTCTGGATTTATTGAACATTAGTCGGGACATTCAAGATAAGCATCTAGCAGAAGGGCGTTGCACACTCCATTTCTTATACCACCGATATGGCAACCCGCGAGGTTTCGAGGAGCCTAACACCGGTTTGACACACGCCGGGAACAAAGATAAATGGGAGGCCCAGCGGGGATTAGCTTTCATGGTAGCTTTTCTGGGGGTCGTGATCTGTCCACGAAAAGACGGTCACATAGATATCGGCCTTGTAGGAATGTTGGATGTTGCCATAAAGAAGTCTAACAGCACAGTGGTTCCCCTGATTGTGGCAGAAATGTATCGAGCTCTGACCTTATGCCGAGAAGGTGTAAAATTCTTTCAGGGTTGTAATCTGTTGTTACAGTTATGGATACAGGAGCACCTTTGTCATCGCACGGGGTATATGAACTATGGTTTAACCGGGCTGAGTTGTATCGAGGAGTTTGGAACCCGGGTAACAGGTATTGAGTTCCCCGAGGGCACCGAGGCTTGGTTATCCTGTTTGAGATCTTTGACTGCGGATAAAGTTGAATGGGCTTTCGGGTGGCTTCCTGCTACTGAGGCTGTGTACACATCGGCAGAAGTACCTTATATTCTTTTGATGGGCATTCGAAGCATCCAGCCCTACGCTCCTTACCGCGTTCTGAGGCAACTAGGAAGATTCCAAACTGTTCACAATGATGAAGACCTGAGCGGACAAATCATTGAGTTAGGTCCAAAAGCTGCATTTCCTGAAGGAAAAATCCGACAAATATGGAATGAGTGCAGGTACCTTGAGCCTAAGACAATAGTACATGATCGGGCTAAAGGCGAAGTAGACCCCAAATACTTGACCTGGTTCGGCAAAAGGTTTCAAATTCCCGAAAGACCTGCCAAAAGGCCACATGTACAACAATTCACTGACGGGGCCCAGGTACAGTGGGATTGGCTAGCTAAGGAAAAGGAATACCGGGCCAGGATAGGAGCGCTGGAGCAGCAAGTCCGAGATCTTCAATTTGAAAACAGTGTGCAAGCTGCGGCTGACGAAGGTGACAAAAAGAAACTGACCCAAGAGAATGAAGCTCTCAAGGCTCAAATCCGACAAATGAAGATAGATGCTAAAAATCAAGAAAGAAGTCGGTCCGATGAGAGATTGATAAATGGGCTGAAAAAGCAAGTCTTAGAGTGCCAAGATGAGTTGGAGAAATCTGAGGGAAATATGGCAAAACTCTGGGCACAATGGGAAAAGAAGACAGAAGAAAGAGCCCAATTTGTGCAACAAATGAAAAGAAATTATGAGGGAACCATTGCTAATCTGAAAAGAAAGATGAACACCCTTGAAGATAAGGCAGCCCGGCAAGACAAAGAATTTCAGGCTGAAAGGGAACAGTGCTATAGGCTAATGGCCGAGATGGAAAAAGAAATAAAGCTGTTGCAAGACCATCATTTCCACGACTCCCAGGTGTTAGAGGCTCGCAACTAGCAGATAAGCCGACTCCTCCAGGAAAAAGGCCAGATCAGGGAAAGAATTAGAGGCATTGCAGATTATATTGTCATGAAATGTCAAGCCGACGAAAGAATGGGTCGTACCACTTTCTTTGCTACAGTGATGATATTTGTTCGTCAGGTTATGAATGATTTGGAGCAGTTACAAAAGGGTCTTGCACGCAGGCCCACGGCGATGCCGAATGATGCCCAGCGAGCCCCAGGATTTGGAGCTTTGATGTATTCCTAGTTATCGAGTCTGTATTTCGCTATTTTGAATCTGTTTTGCAATTTTCCTTTTTAAGAAAAACAAATAGTCTAGTATCTTTGTAATCAGAATTTTATTAATGAAAAAGTGAAAATCTCAAAAATTATTTCCTTATTTTTTGCGTTTATTTGCAAGAACTACGCTTGGTCTGATTCAAGCGGGGTCATGATACGTAGGCAATCTCCATAGGATTCGACCGTAACCATAAACAAAAAGGGTAGAAAAGAGAAAATAAAAAGAGAGCAAGAGAAAAGGAAAGAAAAGAGCGGAAAAACAATTTCGAGGAAAGAAGAGAATAGGAATAAGAAAAAACCAAGGCAAGAGGAAAAGAAGGAAAAAAGAAAGAAAAAGAGGGAAAATAAGAAACTGATAGAAGGAAACAATGGCAAAACAAGAGGGAGGGAGGGAGGAGAGAACAAAAACAGAGAGAAAGTAAAAAAAAAAAAGAGAAGAAGTGGCAAATGGAAATAAGGAAAGCCGGGATGACGCAAGCAGCCGAACAATTGCATAATAGAAATGGTTAACTGCTTAGGTGCATTCATTCTCCAAAATGTGCGGTTACCAATCTATTAAAGCCCTCACCGCAAACAAAGTTGTTGTTGATGCATTGAGTTCAGGCAGGTGGTTAGTTGATTGGCATTTTGGCAACTCACTCCTACAACACCCGATCAAAAAAAAAGAAGGGAGGGGAGCCTAAAAAAATGGTCCATAAAATCCATTGCCGGCCCATCATGAGACAAATATTATCGAGATAGTGCATAAGGCAGGGGAGCCTAAGAAGCCTTCACATACCGTCATGATGATTCAGTCCAGTGAGGTCGGGCCGGTTGAAAAGTCAATAAGTGGGAAATCAGCGATCAGGTTGGGCGGGACAGATAGTGAGCCATCTGCGGTAGTCAAGAAAGGGTCCTCAAGTGAGGTTGCAACGAAACAAGAAAGGGCAAAAGTGGTTGTGCCAGGAGTGTCGAACAAGCCTGTCGTGATTGTGGAGGGTGCCCACACAGATCCCGTCATTGTCAAGCCAAGGGCAGTGAAGCATCCGGTGTCAGCAGTTCCAAAGCCTGTGGTTGTCTTTGATGAGGAGTTGATTTGAGAGGATCCAAAGTTTATTTGATGAAGTAAACACGGTGGAAATTGGGGGAGGTTCTGGTGACGAAGAAGTGCATTTCATCAGGCCTAATGTTAAGATCAACAATTGGGAAGCTACTCCTCTGCCTACTCGGAGGGAGTTTTGGTAGTGGGTTTTGATTTCCTTTTAGTTGTCTGGATTATTCCAGGGTTGTGATTCAGATTCTATGTTCCGTCCGTTTGGATGTGTTAAACCTTGCTATCTTTTGATTTCAATAAAATGCAATTTCCCTTTTTTCATCATTCCTGATAGTTTTATTTTCTTTTTCTTTTCTTCCTTACACAATTCTTTTAGGCTGGTTTCAATGACATGACATGCATGAGGAATCTTCGGCCCAGTTTTATAAGCCAAGCTAATTCTGAAAAGTTGAAATCCCATCCCTTCGGATTGTCGTTGAAGCCGAAATTGATGATGATGATTGGGTCAGAATCCGCCTGAGCAATTGAGTTTGATCAATGAGAAAAGAATGGCAGTGGTGTGTCATGGCCAATTGTATCAACAGAGAACGGCAAGAGCATATAATAAGAAGGTGCATCCACGGAAGTTTGAAGTGGGTCAGCAAGTGTTGAGACGTATCCTTCCACATCAGGCTGAGGCCAAAGGCAAGTTCGCCCCAAATTGGCAAGGGCCATTCATCGTGACGAGAGTGTTGTCCAATGGTGCTTTATATTTGGCAGACATAGAAGGCAAATGTGTTGAAATGGCCATCAATTCCAATGCGGTCAAGAGATATTATGTATGATCTTCTTTGTTTTAATTGTATTTGTTTGTACTTGGCATGTTTTGAAGATTGGAATGACGAAGGCATTTTGTTCTGCTATCCAAACACTTTATCCTTTGTTACCCCCTTTGAGCCTCATTCATTTTCTTTCATACCCCTCTTTCGGAATCAGTAGCAAAGATCAGAAACACAAGCGTGAAAGATAAGTCAAGAAAAAAGAGAAAAGAAAAGAATGGAAAGAGAGAGAAGGAAAAAGGAAGAAGAAAAGAAAGAAAAAGAAAGAGAAAAGAGAAGAAAAAGAAAAAGAAAAGGGAAAAAAGAAAAGAAAAAAAAAAAAGAAAAAAAGAGAAAAAGAAGGAGAAAAGAGAAAAAAAAAGAAAAGGAGGAGAGAGAATGGGAGAGAAGAAAAATCACAACAAAGTAATTTCTATGACCTGAACTACGTTTGACTTGATCCCGAAAGGGTACGTAGGCAGCCTCTCTCTGAGGTTCAGTCATACCAATATAAAATCCAAAAGTCCCCAAGAAAGAAACTGGGGCAGAAGTTGTATATGTTGTAAGAAAGTTGATTCCGAAAGTTGTAATTTTGAACCCATGTCGAATTGTTTTGAGCCTTTGATACCCTTTCTTTCTAACCCTATCCAAAAGCCCACATTACGGTCCAAAGAAAGACCTTCCGATCAGTCTGCAAGAAATGCCAAGTCAAGCGGGTAAAGGTAATTCATGTCAGGGGCAACACTCTGGTTCAAGCAGGAAAAATCCAAAATGAGAGAGTCTTATTGGTGAAAACCCTCACGGGCACCGTAAGGCGACGTGAGCTAAGAGAAATGAAAAATGAGAGAGTCTCATTGGTGAAAACCCTCACAGGCACCATAAGAGCGGAAGTAAGTTTAGAGAAATCAAATGAGATAGGTCTGTGGGTGAAAACCGTTCAAGACACTGCAGGATGAACAAGGTTAGGGTTTGGTTGAAGAAATCAGGATTATGGAATTCTGGGGCAACAAAGCGTGGCAGGTGAAAGTTGATTGGTTGGGCGGATTGAGCCGATTAGTCCGAAATGCATGTCATGATCAATGGTACCAGTTGTTCCACTCAGATAAGTCCCTTTTTCTTTTCTTTCCTTTTTGTAAATCGTCCGGTTATGGATTCTTTTATCCTTAACTCTCAAGGTCATTGCATTTCATTCCTTTTGAGGTTTGTTCTTCAAGATATTCCAATGTCAGTCGCGTTCAAAACAAAGAAGAAAGGATGTCGAGGCTCACTACCAATTTCCCAATTGCAAAGCACAGTAGGGCCAAAACGTACCAAAGATAACATGAATGCAAAGTAAGATACAAAGGGTCACCGGAAATTTCGTCGGTGGATTGACCAGGTAGTGTTATGGGGGATGCAATGTTTCAGGTAAAAGGGGTCAGAGAGGTAGAAGCAACAGTCCGGGTATGAAACACTCAGGTCATCGAAGGTCATGGGGGTCGAAAGTCAGTCAGAAAGGCAAACAGTTCAGGGCCAGTTCAAGAAGCAAGGCAAGGCAAAACACAGCAGCGTAGATGTCTTCAGCAAGAATGCTATCAACTAACCACCATTTATAAAATGACAAGATTTTTCTTTGATTGAAACAGGGGCAGAAAGTTTTCGTTGGTTTCGGAGAAACCCTCCTTAAGGGATAAAGCAAGCACCAAAACAGGTTTGACCATAAATTCTCAGGACCCTCCTGGAAAATGGGACTTAGTTTAAATCTCAAAACAATCATGAGTAGCATAATTTAGCATAAATGTACCCCAAAGGAATATAAGTTGGTTTCCAAGTTTGCATGCTTAAGATAGGATTCAATTAGAAGTTTTCAGGACCCTCCTGGATAATGGGACGTAGTTCAAGGTCTGCTTAGATAACAAGATATAGTGGAAGTCATACCTTTAAAAGATATAGCTTAGATGTAAAATTGTTGTTTTGTTAAGAGTTGTCAGGACC
>NW_017671435.1:80900-196599 GCF_001879085.1 Nicotiana attenuata | reverse complement strand
ATCAGGCGCCCACCTGGAGAACAAGGGAATACATTTCAAATTTCAGAAATCAGGCGCCCACCTGGAGAACAAGGGAATACATTTCAAGATTCAGCAATCAGGCGCCCACCTGGAGAACAAGGGAATACATTTCAAATTTCAGCAATCAGGCGCCCACCTGGAGAACAAGGGAATACATTTCAAATTTCAGAAATCAGGCGCCCACCTGGAGAACAAGGGAATACATTTCAAGATTCAGCAGTCAGGCGCCCACCTGGAGAATAAGGGAAGTACGATTCAGGATTTTAGCTTTCAATTTCTAGTAATATTCGGTAACACGATGCGCCCAGTCACCAAACTGGGACAGAAAATTCTTCTTTGTTTGTCTATTTTTGTTGAAATCAGGAGCCCTCCTGGAGAATGGAGGCATTTATTTTAAGTTTTAGCAATCAGGAGCCCGCCTGGAGAACAGAGGCATTTATTTCAAGTTTTAGCAATCAGGAGCCCGCCTGGAGAACAGAGGCATTTATTTCAAGTTTTAGCAATCAGGAGCCCGCCTGGAGAACAGAGGCATTTATTTCAAGTTTTAGCAATCAGGAGCCCGCCTGGAGAACAGAGGCATTTATTTCAAGTTTTAGCAATCAGGAGCCCGCCTGGAGAACAGAGGCATTTATTTCAAGTTTTAGCAATCAGGAGCCCGCCTGGAGAACAGAGGCATTTATTTCAAGTTTTAGCAATCAGGAGCCCGCCTGGAGAACAGAGGCATTTATTTCAATTTTAGCAATTAGGAGCCCGCTTGGAGAACAGAGGCATTTATTTCAAGTTTTAGCAATTAGGAGCCCGCTTGGAGAACAGAGGCATACATTTCAAGTCTTAGCAGTCAAGCATCACTCGGAGAAACGGCAAAACAACTTCGATCACAGTTCAAGGCAACAACAAAAGGATTCCATCGGGAGAATACAAGTTCACAAGGCAACAAGAATTACAAGAGTTTTGTGTGGCATTTTCTGTTGATTGTTCGCATTTATTTGTGCATTTCATTTCATATAAAAATACAAAAATATATGCATTGCATTTTAGGGTTTAATTTTGCATATTTTTGGAATTAATTGGTAATTAGGAGTTTACTTTGGTTTTAATTTTAATTTTGGAATTTTGGTAGTTTTCCCTTTAAAATTGGTTTCTTAATTATTTGTGGTAATTGTTAGTTATAGTTAGTTAATTCAATATGGTCGGACAATTTGATTTAGGAATTAATTTTTAGTTTTAATTTAAAAGAAATTAACAAAAGAAAAAAGAGGAAATAAAAGGAAGTAAAGAAGGGAGTATGATTTTGGGCCAATCAAGGATTTAATGCCCCAGCCCAATTAATTAAACCTGCCGCCCCAGCCCAAACTCGTCCCCCAACCCGGTCCAGCCCTCACCCCCTTTAAAAACGGCATCGTTTAAGTAAAGTTTAATCCCAGCCGTCGAGGTTTAATGATCGGACGACTGGGAAGCTTGGACTTCTTNTCGTCTCTCACACAAACCCTAGCCCACCCCCGTCTCCCGCCGTCTACCACCCTAGACCGCCGCTGGAAATCGCCTCACGGCGGCGGCCGGCCACCAAATAACTCCAACTTTACACCACGAAACCCCATCACCCTCCCCATTCCAAATCCGTGATCAACATACCTCAAATCCCACAAAATTTTGACGTATAACCCAAACCCTAGGCGCCGCCTTCAAACCACTCCAAAACAATACCCCATGACCCCCAGGCCTCCTTCATGCCTAATATGACAATCACATCCTTCGAATCCACCCAAAATCGCTCCATTCTTAGATCCGAGGTCCAAGTTCAACGGTTTAAACTCAAGCCTTTGTTCTGCATAAATTGACGCTGCTCGTATATGCTAGAACATCAAACGTAGTGTCAAATTTAAACCAGTAAGATCCCCTTTTCCATATTTTTTTTATGAGAATTGATTTAGAATTTTTAGGGTTCTTAATTGATTTTTGTTCGTTCTATTTTTTTTGTTTTAATTTTTATTTTTGGTTTGATTCAGTGTTTTGCTCTATTAACATAGGCTTTAAATATTTAAATTTCACTTTTTATTGATAAGTTAGTTAGATTTGATTTTTCTGTTTATTTTTTTTCCAGTTTTTCTTAGAATTAATGTTAACTCAGTTTGATTCATATTTCTGTGTTTGATTTCGATTGTTGCTGTGATATTGATTTTATTTTTTGTTTTTAATTTGCTGGTAGTTCACTGTTGTTAGTCTTAGCCTTAGTATTAATTGGGGTTGAATTCTCATTTTTGGTTAATTAGTTCAATTGTTAAGTTTTCTATTATAATTGTTTGGGTATAACTGAGTGTTCCAGGCTTTAATTAGTTAACTATGGTCATCTCTTGACCAGGGTAACAGGGTTGGGGGGTTGGTTTAACTAGGTTGGTAATTTATAATCCAAATAAAGGGTAGTCTAGGGAATTCAATTTAGGGAATCTTTAGTAACTGAAATTAGAAGCCACTAGAAGCACCTAGAAGGGGTTATAATTGGTATTTTAGAATCATAGTGGTGTGAGTTGGGTAGCAAGTCAATAAATAAGGGACTTCTAAGCTAAAAACAAGAGTTAAAAAGGACTAAAGTGCAAAAACAAAACTTGCAAGGGCTGCCCTAGTTGTTGCCTATAAAGGCATCATTTCTTGCCTTAGAAGGCAAGGGTTGGAGAGCTAAAAATCCAGAAGCAAAGGCTGCCCAGTTTTACTATTTTAGAAAGGGTTTTGAGAGCTGAAAAATACAGAAGTGAGAGTCTGCAAAATAATACTGTTTCCACCCAAATTTGAGCACAAAAGCACGAAAATACTGCTGTTACATTGAAAAATCCCTGAATTTTCTTGTAGTATTCCCTCTATGACAATTTCTGAATAATTAATAGAGAAATGAGCTGAAGTGAGTGTGGTATTCAAGTTTGGGTCCATTTTTGGTTGGAATTTAAGTCTGAATCTTGTGTGGAGTCTTCTGAGTTCAAAAATTGGTTTTAAGAGATTTCTCGAATCATTTTCTGGGCTGATTCTTTGCTGCTGGTTGTCATTTGCTGCTGCTGACTTCATCTCCTTCTTATTGTGTTTTAACTTCCAGATATTTTTCAATCTCAAATGATGTGTGAAGAGTTTTTGAATCAGCATCTGTAATTGAATCGCTGAAGAAATGACATATTATTCATGTTCTTCTCATGTTAATCTACTAGTAGATATGTTAGTTTGAGTTTTAGGTTGTGCAGTAGTAGTAGTTGAAATTTACATGAGCTGAACATTCTATTATTTGTACCTAATTGGACTATATGGATTTTTTCCAGATTTATATGACCGTGATCTTAGTTAGGGCATAATTAATGTTAATTATTCATTACGCACATGTTAAAGCGTGAAATCTAGGCCAATTAGGATTTTCAGATTTAGAATATTAAGGTCAGTTCATGTGTATTAACAGAAGTGTCTCATGTGCATTAACATGAGTAGTAGTTGAAGCTCAAATGATCTGGAGTTTCAATGATTGCGATAACCGGACTGTATTTCTTCCTTCATTTTAGAAACTATACAAAATAAAATACTCAGTTGTATCAGTCGTTGCCATTGGATAGTATAGCCTATGAACTCTAGTAACTCAAACGTTCAGCAGTGTGTTAGTTCCAGGCATTATTGTTTGTCTTCATGACTGTGTGCCTAAGATTTCGCCCTGTTAAGGCCAGGCCCAAACGAGATTAATGCCGTTATTTATGTAGGCATTTTACATGGTACATTTGCCTGATCCAGGCACAAGGAATTTGAATTGGGCCTATCTGCTGGCCCACGACTTTATAAGACCTAACTCCATATTCTCTTAATCCAATATCTTAGTTTAAAAAGGTAGTTTTGGGCCTTCCAAGCTAAGTAGCACACTTGAATTAAGAGGTTCCCCTCTTGTTTAAGTGTGGACTTGAGTTTGAGACCTGACTTCCTTGAAAGTTAGTTAATTAATTAACTCGACCCATAGAGACAATCTTTAATAGAAAATCGTAGCTCTTTTAGGTTGGCCTTAAAAATAAATTGAGGTGCGCCGCGCCAAATGAAATGACAAATTGCGTGGCCCTCTTCAAATGTTTATATTAAAATATTTAGAATTCGGGGCGTGCCATTTAGCGAATTTTTATGGCCTCCTGCAAAGTTAATAACACGTGAGTCACTTTAGACGCGTTCTTTAATAATCTTACCTTCCTAAACTCGGGTGTGCATTTCATGTGACCCAAATCCAAATCCCAAAACGTTGAATAAAATGTGTTGAGGATCCGGGTGCCTTTCATGTGACGTGATCCGAAAACATGTTTTAAACGACGTTCAATTTTCTTAAAATTAATTAAAAGCGGTAAACAATTTAATATTACACATAGGTTCTAACTGTATTAAATTAGATAATTAAGCCAGATATAACAGTTGAGTGACCGTGCTAGAACCACGGAACCCGGAAATGCTTAACACCTTCTCGCGGGTTAACAGAATTCCTTACCTAGATTTCTGGTTCGCGACTGTTAAACAGAGTCAACCTGTTCCTCGATTCGGGATTCAAACCGGTGACTTGGGACACCATAAATCTCCCAAGTGGCGACTCTGAATCTCTTAATAAAATGAATCCCATTTCGATTGTCCTTTAATTGGAAAAACTCACTTTATTATACCCTTTACGGGGTGTAGTAGTGAAAAAAGGAGGTGTGACAGCTCTAATGGACTTATCCATTAACAACCCAGCAATAGTCCCATTTCCGTTAAAGCCCAATAACACTTCTAAGCCTACAGCTGACAAAACACAAACTACTCAAAGGCCCACTCCAGTATACCGACTAAATCACAGCATCCTACTACTACCAATCACACACAAAAGCTCAATTCACCTAAAACTAATCATATCCTACCCATAGACCTACAATCCTCAGTCCCATATAATAGCATGGACACACCACATATTACTAGGTAGCCACATGGTTTTACCACTCTTAACTCATACACAAGCCGCCCCTTTCACCAAATTACAAAATTTCACATTGACAAGGAATACATTAAATATCACTGCCACACAACAATCCTACCACCTTGCATGAAACAGTACCAAAACCATGCAACCCTATTATATGCAATTCTACCGAATCACTTCTACAAGCAAAACATAATCATCACACCTCACATGCAAATCCTTCTACAGACACATTTCCACATATGACAAGACCCCTCGGCCAAAATTCCCCATCACTTATTTCACCTTCATACCACCTTAATAACTTACCAAACAACACTCCAAGCTCATCCAGCATCAGTTCACTTCCATCTACAGAAAGTCAACATGCAGAGATCAAGTTTCACTCCCCAACACCCCAACCACTCCTTGAGAGACAATATCACCACAAATAATCAGTTCTTTCAACTCCCTCGCCTAATCATGCAGGGTCCTCAACAACCACTCCCAATGACACCACTGATATACACATCACAACCGGAAAAAATGGATTTCCCACTTCAATCCTGGTTGAAGATGGGGCTCCAAGGTTATGCTCTAATCTTCACACTACAACTCAACAACCAAGAAGTGATCCTCCTAGTCTAGAATCCCACTCACCTGGTAGAAATAGTAACGGAGGGGATGCACTTTGGCATGGAAGCGTATGCACAAAATTAATGGTACAACACTCAGACACCTCTAATGGTGGACCACGTACCATCCATCGAGCTCACACATACCACAATGGAACTACCCGATACATCCTCCATCACAGCAGATGAACCCCACCATGAATCTTCTTCCATTCGATCATCCACACCACTGGGGCCAAATTTATGCACCTTGGTTCCAAACCATAAATTCATTCAATCCCCTAGCTCTTTATGCAACACCCAGCAGCCCATACGACCCACTCAATTCACTAGACATTCCTCCCCAAACACCCCATCCATCTCCAAACGAACAAGATCTTCAAACCAGGCAGGAGCTTACAGAGATACTAGCAGAGATGAGAGAAACCAGGACGAAGTTTATATGGTTAAAGGGAATCTATCTCTACACCCCAAAGAGCAGTACAAAAAAAAATTCATTCTCAAATGCCCGCCAAAACTTGAAACATGCAACATCAACTTTCGAGTGATGACCAATCGTGAAGCGGGGAAATATGCCATGGTCATTATTACAATGCTGTGTCAGACTCCGACAAGCATGGAGCAGGAGGAGAGGGCACCATCAACTGCCCCACTCCAACTTCTTGATCCAACTGAGCCGACTATCTCCCCCTGTTTAGCTATGAACTTGTTAATATGGAATTGTAAGGGCTCGCACGACCCGGAGTTTATGCGCCATTTTAGGTCTCTTTTGGATAATCATAGGCCAGCCCTAGCTGTGTTATTAGAGGCTCACATGCAGGATCACTCACGTCTCCGAGACGACTTCGAATTCACCCACATGTCCCCGGTGGCAGCTAATGTCCTCGTTGGAGGACTAGTAGTTCTTTGGAACAACAATCTAATTAATGTGGAGGAACTAAAGATGACTGATCAGGAAATTCACTGCTTTATACAGGTATGGCCTAACCCTTCTAAATGGTTATTTTCTGCTGTCTATGCTAGCACTAGTTTTAATCAACGTAATATATTATGGGAGAACCTAATGTCTGTCTATGACACTTATAACGCACTTTGGTTAGTCGGGGGGGGGGGGGGGAAGGATTTTAATGAGCTTCTTACATCAAATGAAAAATTTGGAGGCAGGCTGTTAAGCAACAATAAAGCAGACACCTTTGGACGTTGCCTCAACTACTGCAATCTAATAGACTTAGGGTTTAAAGGTAGTCGATTTACATGGACTAATAAACGTCGGCACGGTCACACCATCTTAGAAAGGCTTGACCGTATGTTAGAAAATTATGATTAGATAAATAGTTATCCGGAGGAAACAGTCCAACACTTACCACACACATATTCGGATCACTGTCCACTCTTACTCTCCCTAGACAATAGGCGCCCCACTACTCCTAGAATATTCAGATTTGAAAATGGACTTCGCACCCGGAGTTCCAGGATTTAGTTCGTACGGTATGGGAGACAAATGCCTCTCTTCTTCAAACTACCCATAACTTCCAAAATATTACAATGAACTGGAATAGAAATACGTTTAGCAACATATTCAAAAACAAACATAAAATTCTAGCCAGACTGGCAGGTATTCAAGCTTCCATACACTACTCCACTAGTTTATTCCTCCAAACACTAGAACAATAACTCACAAAGGAATATAGTAATATCCTTCGATTAGAAGAAGACTTTTGGAAGCTAAAATCACGTATAACTTGGCTAAATGAAGGTGATGCAAATACCAAATTCTTTCATATGTCAACTCTACAACGACGCAGGAGAAATAGGATAACTGCCCTAAAAGATACGGTTGGCAATTGGTGCTTTAACCCTTCTGATATTCATAATTCCATTCAAGCCTATTACCAATTGTTGTTCCCCACAGAACAACGTCATTTTGCTTATATACACCAAGATTCTAACACACATACACTTAGTAATGAGGATTATCAATCTTTAGTGGCACCACTACATGACTCATAAATTATTAAATCACTCTTTTCCTTCAAGCCACTTAAGGCACCAGGACCAGATGGTCTGCATCCCTGTTTCTACCAAAACTATTGGAATAAGGTGGGCCCTAAGGTTAAAATATTTGTCATCAAGTATTTAGAAATATGTCAATTCACAAGAGATCAACACAACTTATGTCTGCCTAATTCATAAGGTGAAAAATGCATACACAATTCATCAATATAGGCCAATCAGCATGTGTAATACTGTTTACAAAATTATCACAAAAATCCTCGTCAATAGGATTAAGCCAATCATCTCCAAAATCATAGGACCCACACAAACGAGTTTCCAACAGGGTAAGAGAGCTTATGATAATGCTATCCTGGTTCAAGAAACTCTCCCATACTTTCGACAAAAAAGAGGTAAAATTAGTCACATGCTGTTAAAATTAGATCTTGGAAAAGCTTCGACCGTCTAGAATGGTCATTTATTAGGAAAACCTTACTCTTTTTTTAACTTCCACACTCTTTTAATTAAACTAACTATGTCTTGTATTACCACTTCCTCAACCTCTATCTTAATAAACAGTAACGTACCCCATACTTCTTCCCTTCGAGAGGAATTTGCCAAGGTGACCCTTTGTCACCCTATCTATTCATAATGTTTATGGAAATGATATCACGCAGTATATCCTTATCCGTGGACTACCTTCAATGACAGCCAATCAAATTGTCCAAGTCAGGTCCGCTTCTATCTCATCTATTCTTCGCGGACGACACCATTTTGTTAACCAAAGTTAGTACAAAAATTTGCCATGCCATCATAGATACCCTAAACCATTTCATCAATTACTCTTGCCAAAAAATTAACTTCCATAAATCAAAGATCTTTTTTTTCGAAAAACTGCTCCCAAGCAAACAAGAATTTTATTCTAGATTCATTCCAAATGTTAGAAGGAACTACCTTTAGGAAATACTTTGGATTTCCTATGTTCAATTCACATCCCAAAAACACTGACTTTCAATTTCTTCTTGATACCTTCAAACGTAGGTTAGCCGGATAGAAAACTAACTTTATGATCATGGCGGGGCACACTACCCTCATAAATCCACCCTAAATGCTTTCCCGAATCTTGTTATGCAATATATAGCTATCCCACAATTCATTATTAATAAAATGGAACAATACCAACGCAATTTCCTGTGGGGAAGTACTACAACAAGGAAAAAGTTGCATCTCCTTAAAAGGGGGAAAATAACGACACCCAAAGACATGGGAGGACTAGACATTCAGAAGTTGCGCCCAAAGAACGATGCTTTACTTGCAAGCCTCTCATGGAGACTTTTTCAATCTCCTCAAAGTCTTTGGGATAAAACACTCATTAGTAAGTACTTAACTATGTCTTCACCATTAGAACACTCACCAATATGGCGCAATATTATTAAAGGTTGGCAACACTGTCAGCTTGGTTTACAACGGAGAATAGGGATGGGCGAACGCATTAGCTTCTGGCACGACCCATGGGTTAAAGGAGGCACTCTGCTTCGCTCTCTCATTCACGAGACTTTACCAAAACTACATCAAGAGGTCAAAATTGCCTCCCTCTATAATTCACAAGGGTGGGATTGTGCTAATATCCCTTTTGAGTTACCTTTAGACATAAGAATAACAATTCAAACTCCATATATTCTGCTTCCACAAAGGACATGATCCACATTTGGGCATTAACACCTTCAGGGCATCTTTCTTTCCAATCAGTGTACAATGCACTAACACATACTGCCTTCGCAACCTCTTCCAATCCAAATGCTTTCAAATGGATATGGGCCCTACCTATTTACCCTAAGGTCAAAACCTTCCTTTGGCTCCTCAACCTTAATAGATTACCATCGTGCCACTTTCTCAACTCCATCAATATTATAACAAATCCAACCTGCCATTACTGCCAAGATGGAGACGAGACTCTACAACATATCTTTCTACAATGCCCCAATGCCAAAACATATTGGGCATCCTAGGACTTCAGAGCCATATAATGCCAATCACTCATATGGACCATCCACAACAATGGCTCCATACTTTAATCAATTTAAAAACTTCAAGATTTCCATATAGGATTAATCCTCGTACTTTTCTATAACTGAGTCTTTGGAACATTTTGTCACGACCCAAAATCCACTAAGGGTAGTGATGGAGCCGGACACCACTGTCAGGTAAGCCAAAACCGAGAAGTTAATTAAATTCCCATTTTAGTATTTATTGAAATCATTCGTTTTATACATTAAACAATAAATAATGAAATTCACTTAAATAAGATGATATCTTTAACAAACTTAATATTGAATAATCCCATAATCATCCCAGAACCCGGTGTCACAAGTGCATGAACTATTTATAGGAAATCAAATGAAGTACAATAACTGTCCGGAATACAAATTGGACAGAAGGTAAATACTATACACTGAAAGAGACTATGCCGGTTGCGGTCGCCTCGAGAGATACAACTCACCTAGTCTCCGTATCCTCCATGCTGCTACGCCCATTAGGCCGCTAGAGGTACATGTGCCTGTGCAACAAAAATGCACAACAAGTGTAGCATGAGTACAAAAATAACGTGTACTCAGTAAGTATCCCGTCTAATCTCGAAGAAGTAGAGACGAGGGGTCGACTTCGACACTTACTAGTGGTCCAATAATAATATACCAAAATATAGTAAATCGAGGATTTTCATAAAAATGGTTGTAACTCAATAGCATGAGGCAAGTAAACAATTCTTTCTTTTATAGGAAATTCCCAAATTCATTTCATCATTTATACATTTATTTCAGGCTAAGGAGAACAAATATCAACATTTATGAATTTTCAAGGCAAGCAATACAAGCATGCGCAAATCATGTCGAGGTCGTACGGCCCGATCCAACAATATTTAGTGCACTACCAGAGAGTCGAATGACACGAACCATAGATGCATCTATTTAATCTACCCAGGCATTCGGCCCATTCCACAATAGATAAATATATTCAAGCAGTCATTCAAGTATTCATCGAGGAGCAATTATTCAAGAAAGGGTAAATTTCTCTTTTAAAAGTTAAGAAAATGATGTCTAGCCGTTTAGAAATTTATTTACAAAGTTCGATATGCTTTCAGCATTTTAAATTGACAACATGGTTTCAAGTATTACAAGTAAATCATGCTTTTGGGTCCTAGACTACCCGGACTTAAGCATAATAGTAGCTACACACGGACTCTCGTCACCTTGTGCGTACGTAGCCCCCACAAATGAAGCACATATCCAATTAATTCACCTATGGGGACAATTCCCTCTTACAAGGTTAGAAAGTAGACTCACCTCGCTCCGAAGTTCCATAACCGGCATTTCACGCCCTTCCGAAGACTCAAATCGATGCATAACGCTCAAAAACTAGCCAACAATTATGCAACCCCATTAATATATGTTCAATTACTCATAATAATCCAATTTGTAACAATTTCAAACCTCGATAAAAAAAGTTGACAAAATCGCCCTCGGGACCGCGTGCCCGGATTCCGAAATTTTTCGAAGATAAAGTTTGCCCACGACCTCACGAACTCAAATATATAATTTACTCTCAATTTCATGTCCAAAATCGTGGTCAAAATCCAAGAATACCAAATTTCTAGGTTTTCCTCAAACCCCCAACTTTCTACTAATTTCCATACCTAAATCCGTATCTAAATCATGTATTTAACTTGTAATGAGTGGGAACAACTTACCCTGCGGTACTTGAAGAACATCTCCCCTTGAAGCTCTCCAAAATCGTCCACACCAAATGAAAAATAAGATAAAATGACCAATTTCCCGATTTTAAAAGAACACACTACCTCTAGCATTTCCGTACCTGCGGTCACTTGACCGCTTCTGCGATTCCGCAGGTGCGGCCCCACTACCGCATCTGCGGTCCTTCACCAGGCTACCCTTCTGCTTCTGCGCCTCACCTACCGCAGGTGCGGTCCCGCTTCTGCGGCTATATGACCGCATCTGCGGTCTCTTCACTTCTAGCCCAACACCGCATTTGCGACCCCATGGCCGCTTTTGCGGCTCCGCACCTACGGCCCAAGCCTCGCAGGTGCGATTACACCAGAAGGCAGCTGTTTTGCTTCTTCTTCAGATTCCAAAATTGATCTGTTAGCCATCCAGAATCCACCCGAGGCCCCCGAGATCCCGTCCAACCATACCAACCAATCCCAAAGCATAATGCGGACCTGCTCGAGGCTTCGAATCACATCAAACAATGCTTAAACCATGAATCGCCCTCCAATCCAAGCTTAATGAACTTTAGAACTTCAAACTTCAATATTTGATGCCGAAACCTATCAAATCACGTCCGATTGACCTCAAATTTTGCACACAAGTCATATTTGACATTACGGACCTACTCCAACTTCCGAAATCGGGATCCGACCCCGATATAGAAAAGTCCACTTCCGGTCAAACTTCTCATAACTTCCAAATTTCTAACTTTTGCCAAATGACTCCAAAATGACCTACGGACCTCCAAATCCACTTCCGATCGCGCTCCCAATACCAAAATCACCATACGGAGCTTTCCCAGACTCCGAATCCCAAACGGACATCGATAACACTGAAATGCACTTCAACCCAAACTTACGAAATTCTTCCAAAATGTTAACTTACACAATAGGCGCCGAAACGCTAAAACCCGATCCGGACATACGCCCAAGTCCAAAATCATCATACGAATCTGCTGGAATCTTTAAATCCTGATTTCGAGGTCGTTTACTCAAAAATCCAATCTTAGTCAATTTATCCAACTTAAAGCTTTCAAAATGAGAATTTTCTTTCCAAATCGATTCCGAACTTCCCGAAATTCAATTCCGACCACGCGTACAAGTCATAATACCTGAAGTGAAGCTGCTCATGGCCTCAAACTGCCGAACGACGTGCTGGAGCTCAAAACGACCGGTCGGGTCGTTACATTCTCTCCCACTTAAACATACGTTCGTCCTCGAATGTGTTGAGAACTACACCGGAGTTGTCCGAAATCACTGTTTAACACCTTGAGTACCTACCCATGCTACCGCAGCTCAGTCGCGCACATTAGCTTGATTAAATATGAAGATATCCTCTTTCATCTAGGCAAATAAGCCTTAGAGCCCAGTTTCAACATCCGAAATTCTCTGCCAGGCCTGCTTGCAATATATGAACACCATATCAATCACTATGCGATGTACCAGAACATGACTGCATACCTTTGCTGAATTTTCACCATGCGCTACATCATTCATAGGACCATAATAACATTCTCTGATCATAACAACCGACATTCCCCGAATCTGATGCTCACAATGCACCTCATGACATGTATAAGTCTTATCCAAATCTTACAACACCGCAACAACGGAAGAGACGTGTAAAAATTCATAACCACTACCGAGTCGACCAACCGTTGAGTCTATACTCCTGACAAGAATCATTACCTCATTCTAAACCAAATAATGGTATTTGCTCCTTAATATACTTAGTATAATCCGATTGCACTGATCCTAGATCCAACAATCTCGTCTCAGCCAGTATAAGCTGCTCAGGTAATAAGCCACCCGATATGACTAGAAGTCTCATATAACGCCAGATGTGCCGATAGGCCACAAACTTGAACGTGATACATAAGGAAAACGACCTCTGGAAAGGGCTACTAACCCACGTAACTAATTAGATGACCGAAAGGTGTCATGAACCTTCCCCAGAAAATGGGAAACAAAACACACAAAATAGAATATAAGGGAATGTACTCTACATCACACTGTTACGGCGTGCAACCCGATCCAAACATAGAACTCACACAAGGAGATACACACCGAGCTAAATTGCTCATTACTACTAAGTACCAAATATCGGTTGCAAGCACACTAAGTGCATAATACCATCCCTAGGAAGACAGATAGCGCAATAAGCTACAAAACTCAAGCACAAACGAGGTACGATATATAATCTGAATCACAAGAGCCATCCTGCTCGCATAACACCATCGCTAAGCAGAACCTCAACACCTAAGAAATTTATCAAGCCGTCTCACAACTCACACGACCCGATATAGCATTGCATGAAATAGCCGGCGACGAAATAGCATCCAACGTCTGAGTACTCCTTCATAAGGAGTGCTATGCTGAAATGAACACATCCGGCCCGATATAGAGCCCACCTTTATATTTAAACCCATCCACTGACCTCAAGGCGATTTTGATCGCACCGTACTAGGCAAATAACCTTTCAAAGGTCCATAAATACCCTTTTTTCCCTATAACTCACAAGAACAACCATCATAATCGGAGTAAACCTCCACATACACAACCCAATAAACCGAGTGCCCTTCAGGCATAAATTCTCAAATTAGCGATAGTACCACAATCTTCATACTTGGTTTAAATTTCCCATCAATCAAGTGACTACATGTCACACTCATACAATCTCCTCGTGAGACATGCTCCCACGACCTTCCGCACCAGATAACAAGTCTACACATCTATACCACCGGCCGCACTAACGCTGTAAAGCAAATCAAGAATCTATAACCAGGTTGCAAAGCCTCTTTCACAAAACACCAATCTCAGGTGACGCTGAAGACAATACCAGCTTGCTCCAAACATTCAAATCCCCTTCCCGCTCATCCTAGCTCATGACATCCTTGCCAACACCGAACCGTAACCTCGGTTCTTCACATTCAGTTTTCATACCGCTCACTGCACCTAACATGCCAATATGCGACAGTATAAGAATTTCATCAACATCCTGAACCACTTATAGAGTATACACTTCATCATACAGAAACCTTTTACTTAACTTATTCCAAGAGAATCATAGCAATACGCGAGTAACTTCTCATAACCGTAGAACATTCAAATCCTCAAGTAGTGATCTAAACCACCATAACCCTTCCGGGATCCGCCTACACAGGACATGCCATAATACTTGAATACTTCCAAATATAATCAATTGCGGTGGCCGTCGAGCCTCATACGTACCGCCACCACTATGCCAATTCAACCATGGCTGACCAATCTAACTTCTTCTAGTTCATCCTTAACTTGCCTTAGAGATAATATTAGCTCCATTCCTTACATCACCAACCTAAATCCGCACTCATCTTGAGTGACCCCATTCCATAAGACCACATTGTCTCCAAACCCATGAACCGTTTCATACCCTCCTTGCACGCATATTTGCATCTTTAACTGATGCACCCATTCTGATAATTCCTCTATGAATCCGAAGTCTTTTTCTCTTTTTCCTCCCAATGCTATACTGCAAGTCAAAAATATCATAGATCATTCCGAGCCTCTTATCACAATCTGATACAAAAGCTTGATTCTTAACCATACTGCGGGCTTGAATCCTTAGGCGCCGCATTTTTTAACCTTTGAATTCACTAGGACCGTTGTTGAGAGTCACCTACTCTGGCTTGGTCCCGAGTATAATCGATTCTAAGGCTCCGTTGGTACATGGACACCCATCTCCATGGGGCGCCCGATTGAATCACTTCCTTGTAAATCACCTCCGTACGAAACACAAATCCTGAGTCTTCCCAAAGCCCGAACAAGAATCGATAAGGCCATTTAGGGTACACATCTCTCAAATAATTTGCTCAAATTACCATTTATATTCTTTTATCTTAGCTGAAATAACTCGCCGTTATGCCGATAGCCAGAAACCTCACAAGTAGATAACCATGCAACCCAATTGTAGGCGGTGGGACTCTCCCACTTAGCTTAAAGCCACCATTACACAACTATGGAACCCACCAAGATTCCTTATCTCTTATTGACCTAAACTTGCGCAATCAAACCGTCAAATTCCTCGAAATCCTTCTGTTAGCATTTCATGAACACTATGAATCTCTAGCAACATTGACATATTCGACTTCTTACTAGATATCCAGTAGAATTCTTCGCATAAGCTTCGTCAACACCACGCGACCGCTAACCTGCTCATAAAAGATAACCCACCTGTGGAAATTACATGCCGACGTCTCCCAACGACGCTGCACTACACGATTACTACGAAATATGTAACCCAACTTGAGCCATGCTCATTCGCTAGCTGTACAAGCCCATTCACTCCTCATGGTTATCAACTAAATGTGTGACAATACCTTCTAATCCAAAGTCATGTTGTATCCTTCTTCATATCAAGCAACTTTTTTCTGCCGTATCAAATCTTCCGCCGTATAATAGCCGATATTTTAAATCAAGCCCGTGGACCCAATCACCATCCACCAAAGTTCACACGTCAGTCCAAACTTTCCTCAATGTGTGTAGTTATCCTGCCACTGAGCCAATATGCTACTCTGCCACTCTCCCACTTTGGCCAAACCCCTCTTCTTTAAGCAACTACTCGACTTCCGCTTCTTACACCCGGCCTTCTAGAAATTTAATCACCACATGACACTTCCCACATGTCCTTCCTCATCCTTTGCTGCTCAGCTGATGCCTTAGATCAAAACCTATCTCGGTAGCACTTGAACCAACAGACCGCTACTAACTTTAAACCTTTCCGAAGATCATCTTTCCCGAGCCGTTGATATTAGAAACACCGATTCAATCCTGAACAATCACACCTCGCGATCTCTGGCAGTCGCTTCTTCAATACTACCTCACAATTCTGCTCCAAAGGTGAATTGTAGAAGATCATAACACCGACGAACTTAACACGTACAATTGAGGACGACGTCACCACGTCGCAGATAAAAATTCCACCACACTTGAAAACACCAAGTCTCGTTACTCCATCAACCCAAACCGGATCATTTATAGTTCGATTTCCTTTCCTCCGCCGGAAATAAAATACCGAATCTTTGAATCATGCACTGAGTAGACCTCCTTTCAAGTCACCCTCTGACTCGACACATGAGCAAGTATCCTACCATCACATCAACACTGTGCGATAACCAATCATGAGTATCATAGCAACCTGCGCATAGCCTCAAGCTTCAGAAGTGTAGCTACTGAGATGAAATGACATAATACCCTTCCGCAAGGTGACGACAATAGTCCAACCAACTACGCCGGCAGAAACATCTCGCACCACATCTGTAGTACCATTAAAATTCCTCAATTCTGATTTATAATAGGCAATTCGCGTCGCATAAGATTGAATAGGAAGGAAACAAGGGCATCAGCCTCAAAGGGATCAAATCGCACGATGAGGGAATCAAGAAGGGAAGTGCTCCTAATAGCCCTATAGTCTCTCGAAGATAAGTACAGGCGTCTCCGTACCGAAATGCTAACTTACACAATAGGCGCCGAAATGCTCTCGGGTCATCCAAAACCCGATCCGGACATACGCCCAAGTCCAAAATCATCATACGAACATGCTGGAACTTCCAAATCCTGATTCCGGGGTCGTTTACTCAAAAATTCAATCTTAGTCAATTTATCCAACTTAAAGCTTTCAAAATGAGAATTTTCTTTCCAAACTTCCCGAAATTCAATTCCGACCACGTGTACAGGTCATAATACCTGAAGTGAAGCTGCTCATGGCCTCTAACTGCCGAACGACGCGTTGAAGCTTAAAATCGGTCGGGTCGTTACATATTTGGCTCGTTCGTAATAGAAATCTTTACGAACAAGGCCATGCTACTGTTAGCAAAAGTTATACAATACAATAAAGCATAGAGTATGCCTACCTGGCAGCTTCACTTCACACAAGACCTATGAGAATTAAAATTGCCCTTAAAATGGATTCCTCCAGCACCAAATATTTACAAGTTAAATACGGATGGAGCCCATTCCCTAAGATCAAATATGGATGGCATCGGTGGAGTAATTCGTAATCACTTCGAAGACTGGATTGTGGGATTCTCACAAAATATACCACAATCAACTTCTATTGTAGCGGAACTTCAGGCACTGATCCAGGGGCTTCAACTAGCTGGTCAACTAAGTCTAATACCACTGCAAGTGGAAACAGATGCAAGGGAGGTAATCACTATACTAGATTACGATAATATTCTATACACTAACATACTTATGATACTTCCGTTATGAATACCACAAACAGTGTATGTACTACTAGTGATACTATCGTTTGTAATATGGTGCAACCTGAGCACCAATATCTCTGTACGCATAACTTTTAATTAATGAATATTATCTTTTGAACCAAAAAAAAAAAAGAAAAAAAAAAAAAGAAGACACAGGAGGGTAGACGGAGTGTAGTACTTACTACTATATTTTTAGACGCAAATTTACTACTATGAGACTTGGGGAGAATTCTTGAATAAACTGAACCTGTGAATTTTCCATCGCTAGAATATATTTTGTTTTTTAGCAATAAGCGTGGTTCATATTCATTTTTTACATTAGCTTGTATAAGCCTAAATTAAAAACCGAAAGGCTGTTTTATTAATGTACTACTACTAGTGACTATTTAAGAATTGTACTAATGAGTACTCCATTTTTTATTTTAAAGTGTGATTTCCATGCTGGAACCTTTTTGTTAACACCATGTTTGGTGGTCCACTGTTCACGGAATTCTGACCTTTGAAACATAGTACACTTAATAATAATTTTACATTTGTTGGAAATGGTAGCACATGGCACTTTCACATGCTCACCAAACATTTTCTTTGTCACACACACACACAATTGTACAAACCAACATGCATGCACACTTTTTATTAATATTTGTAGCCACCCCCACCCCTCACGCTCCAACACAGAAAACTAAATGAGCAAAATGTTATTTAGCTAATTTTATGGGATTTAAAGGTATAAAGCAAGTTTGTCGTGAAAAAAAGTCGAGGTAGAGCTCGAGTGGTTTGCAAGCTTTTATCCATATTTGTTTACCACTGCAGTCACTAGTAAGAAACCACTGCTCCGTTTTCAGTTACTGAATTTATTTTCTTTTTGGCCCATTCCAAAAAGAATGATCCATTTTTTTAAATTTGAAAACAATTTAACTTAAACTTAAAATTCTACTTTTAATTTAATGAGAACCTTTTATAACTACACAAATATTCTGGACCCCTTTCTGACTTATTTAGGACTACAAACTCCAAAAGTCTTCATTTTTTCTTAAATTACGTGCCCAGTCAAATATGTTCACATATATTAAAACAGAGGAAGTACTATATTTTGATTTAATTTATACAGACTATCGTGTATTTTAACCTGTTAATTACGCCACATCCAGGGGCGGAGCTAGAGAGCTAAGTGCGGGTTCGACCGAACCCAGTAGCTTTGATTCGAACCATGTATTTGTTTTAAAAAATTCATTGAATATGTATAAATTATTATTTTAGAACCCAGTAACTTAAAACAATTAAAATCCGAACCCATAAGCTTGAAATCCTGGCTCCGCCTCTGGCCACATCGTGTGCTTTATTTTCTAGATCAGCAAATTAAATTTTAGTCTAAACATTTACCTGAGGGTAATTTTAACTTAACTGTGTAAAACCTTTTATGAGGTTTGTTTTTCTTTTTGGGCTACTATTCGAATTTATCTAGAAAGAATATCAGAAGTTAAATATACTTCATATATATATAAGATAAGTTAAAGAGAAGAACAGGGAACAAAGTAAAGATTGAAGACATTTCCTTTACGTTCCTCCAAAACTTGGGATTTCTTATCCTCAAATTAATAAGCCGTATACAACATTTTCATATCCATCAAGTTTAAAAGAAATAATATGATAAAATGATACATACGTTTCCCTTTTTTTTGCTTAATTTTCTTTTTTCCCACTAGATCTTTATATTAGTGGGAAGCAGCAGCCATTAAAGTTTGACAGTGATGATCAGCTTTTGGTGTAGCAACAAACCTTGAAGAAAAAGCACAGAACTTGTAATAATCTTCGTCCAATAAACTTCCAGTTCCACTTGTATCAAAGTTCAATGCATAACTAAGTGGATCGTACCGACATTGGAACGATGATTGTCGACTAGTATACGTAGTACTACTCGCCGCTGTTTTCAACATTTTATTGCTACGTCTCTTCAACTTCCTCATTAATCTTGATAGCCCACAACATGAGCTCATTGCAGTATTATTTTCTGATGATGTTGAACTACAACTTCTGGTGGTGCGACCACCGCCGTAAAGGGTGTCTACCGCCGTGGCTCCGGCGGTTGTAGAGGTGGTGGTTTTGAGCCACCATTGTCGTCCCATTTGTGTCATTTTCCTGGTTTACTAGTTGATGCACTAATGAACAGAATGAACAAAATGAATAGGTGAGATAGCTTTTGATTTGAGAAATGTGTAAATGGGAGGGGGTGGTGAGAGGAGTGAAGGGAAATGGCGAACTAGGTTTTGAGTTTATAAAGGTGGTGATTGGTAAAGATGGGGTTCGTTGGAGATTGAATTTGATAGTCTCAATGATATATTTTACGTTATTTTATTTTGTTCTCGATATTAATTGTTAATATATTATGTTTGGTACTATATATGCTTTATTAATATAGACAGGTGTTAGGATGAGATAGGCAAGAGTGAAAAAAATTCAATGTATATGTGTAAAAAGAGTGACTACTGAAAAGTTTCAAAGTATATCCTTCACTAGATTTCTTTTCGGGGGTTGTTTGTTACGGTGTATTAGTAATATTGGGATTAATTATGTTAGAATTAGTTATGCTGGGGTTATTTCTTATTCATTATTTGGTTTAGTGTATTAAAAATAATATGCATCCATAGGATTGTATACATGCTTATCCATGCATTAAAAACCACGGTATTACTAATGTCATGATTTGCTATGTATTGGTTATACATAGGATATTAGAATACTATCCTAAGTTGAAAACACTATCAAATAAGGGGTTACCAGAACTAATACATGTATTATTTTCCCCTAACACATCTTACCAAACGATCTATAAGTGTTCTCATGAACTTGAGGCATTTAGACCACCGGGTATATATGTAGTATATTTTTTTATAAATTTAAGTATTGAATAATTATGTCCACTAAAATTTAGACATATAAAAAAACCTAAATAACCGTAAAAGAATACTTAGCGTTAGGCGTGTACAAAGGAAACTGACAAACAGCACCAATCCGATAATCCGAGTCAAACCGAGAAAAAAAACCCGACTATATATAGTTTGGTTTGATTTGGATTGGTGTTAGAAAACAAAACCCGACCATAAGTGGTTTGGTTTGGTTTTAACTAAAGAAAGTAAAACCGAAACCAAACCAACCCGACATTACATATATAGAAATATTAGATATATTTAATATATAAATATACTTATTGTGATGTAATTTATAAATATTTCTTAAACTTTTTTATAATATTATCTTTTAATATATTATTTCAAGGTTGGACTTAGAACTTTTGAATGTTCCAATAAGTTTTATAGCCATTAATATTAATAACTTAAATAATGCTAACAAAAGGTCAAACCAAAATCAAATCAATATTATTGCTAACAAAAGACATTCAATTCAATTCTACGAACCACAATGTATTCAATATCTATTTTTTTTTGTTTTGCAATAATTTAGATAAAAATGCATAACCTATTTTTATTTTTTCTTCAGCGTTTAGTCATGTAATTAATGCTCTCTTATTAGTCTACTTATTTTAGCATGACTTAGTACTTATTAAATGCATAACCACAATGTACAGCGTTTATGAGTATTTATATGTTTTGAAATTTTCCTTTTTATTAAAAAAAATATTAAAATAGTGTTACCAAAAAATAAAAAGGGAATGTGTATATCAAATTTGAAAGGAGAGATATTTATCCTTGACTTTTGTAGTATCCGTAACTTAAGACGGTTTTCAGAGTTCTTTGCCTGTCCACCACTATACATTCTTTTCCCAGCATCTATATATCCTAATGATTATTTTCTAGTTACTTAGTTACAACAAACATAAGTTAAGAGCAGTTTTTGGCCCTAGCCAACAAACATAAAAAAGGATTCTCAACAATATTGCCATCAATTTAAATAGACTTTTCTGAGTTTTGATTTGAAATATTTCTACTCAAAATTGCTTATTAAAAGATAATAAATATGGTGGGTAGTTAAGTTTAGAGAGGGAGAACAGTTCATGCATCTAAACCATTTAGTTGGTAGTGAGAATCCTAATGATTAAGGAATAACTTTTTTGCCAAAAAAAAAAAAGGTAGTTAAAACCAAATTAATCAATATAACTGACAAAACACAGTAGTCTTTTTAACGTTTTTCATAAATAATGTGAACTTAGGTAAGAAAACCATATGGGTAGTGATCTGAATCATCTGATTAGATTAGATCAGATCAGTTGGTATCCACTCACTTCCATACTAGTGAAGAGTAAGATCAAAATCAAAAAGCTGCCGCGTAAAATAACTTTTTTATTGCATTCACATGTGATTGTTGGCTGTTTCCTCTTTGGTAAAATATTTTTTAACCGCAAACGTCTCGTTTTGATCTTTAATTTCTCTTGTTCTTAGGGTTTCCTTTATTAAAATTTAATTAGTTGATAGGCTGGACTTAGTTCTTTATTTAGTTAATGCCAGTTGAGATTTAGGGATTGTTTATTAGGAACAATTTGACCGTTTGAAATTTCTGCTAGGGAAATTGCGCTTTTTACTATAGTATTTGATTAGTTAGTACAAAGATGCCAAACCAAGTTGACTAATAAATCGAGGTTTGGACTTTTACTTTGACTCTACCCGGCTTCTCCTTTTTATTTTACTTTTTCTAACATAATGATATAAATGTTTGGGTTAAAAAAGTTCTAAGATAATATGCGGTGAACTAACGTCTTTTCAATATTTAGATTCATCATTCTTTTGCTTAACCTTATTTACAAGTTCTTAATAGTAAATGCCCTAAACCGCATCTCGTATCTTGATTAACCTGTGGAGATAACCATAAAAGTGGTTTGATTGCTCATCCTTTTTTCCCCTTATGTTAAGAAATATTGTTTGCTTTCCTGAAAATTTATTTTTTCTCATTGTCCTTGTTTACCGAAAAAAACGGTACAGTTGAATTTGTACTGTGGTTTATAAACACATGGATTAAATTGATCTGATAAATTGAAATAAAAAAGTGCAAACAGAGTAAAATAAGAATAATTGAAGAAAAGTCAAGCTAGGGCTTTTAGAATGTTTCCATCGGGATCAAGAATAATTGGAAGATCTCGACAACACTTGTATAAATCTTGAGAGAAATATTAGTCATTTGCTATCGGTATTTCTTCATGTGAATGAAAACGTGTATTTATACTAGAGCTATTCTTGCTCCCTTTATTATCATTATTAATGCTATAATAAAAGACAACTAAAGATAATAAAGAATAATAAAGGATAATAAAGCCATAAGGGCTTATATAAAGGCCGGAAGAATCTTGGGGTTTTTTGTAATGTTTCTGTAACAGTCATATCTTGAATTATTTCTTATCCAGCCACTTGTTTGTATTCCGTATGTATATCTTATCCGTCACAGGTTTGTTTCGGTGTGAACATAATTAAATTACTGTTGATTGACACGTGTTGCTTTCTAATTTACCCATCTTACCGTATCATGAAATGTTACGAAAACGGAGATACTGTGTAATACGATGGGTATTATGTATAGTACCAGCAGATACTGTTTCTTTGTCAGGCAAATGGAGTAATAATTTGACTGAAAACTGATGCGTCTTTGACAGCCTTTTGCTATATTCTAATGTACTAATCTAAAATTAAATTATAGAATGAAAGAAATTAGGTCCCACTTGCTAACCATGCATCCCCAAACTGTCACCATTCTAATATATTTATCAATAAAGGTAAAAGAAGAAGATCCATTAAGAATTTATATTATTAATTTATTACTTTAGGGTTATTAAATTCTGTTAATAAGAACTAACATAAACTCCATGATTTGTCAGTCATTATAGAGGTCAATCATAGGCATTAGGCAGTCTAATAATAAACATAAAAAGATTCTTAAAAATGGAATCCTAGGAGATCTTGATTCTTTTTGGTTGCAGTCCACTCTAACTTTCTTCATAAAATTAAATTATTTTTCTCTTAAAATAATTTCTATTATTAAAAAAAAACAAGAATAAATTGTCCTAATCACATAAAGGTCTACTACATTTTCTGTTACTATGTAATCCCCTTTAAGATTTCACAACAATAACAACAAATCCGGTGCAACTCCACACATGGGGTTTGGAGAGACTAAGTGTGTACGCAGACCTTATCCCTACCTTATAAAGAAAAAGAGATTGTATCCGATAGACACTCGGCTCAAAAACAGTGAAATTTATGTCACAAATTTTTATTTAGTGCGTAAATCGATTTTCATTCCCACCAATCAATACACTAATAGGTCATTTGGTTCACATACTGGAATGCATCAATAATAGTAAAGATAGTTTGGTGGTTTATGCAATTGAAGGGAGAGTATTATAATTGGACAAAGGAGATTAGTTTACTCCTATTAAGAATAATTTTATGTAATGAACAAGTGGTGGCAGAATGGACTAAAGAAAACAGTTATCCATCCATATTATTCATTTAAAAAATGGGTTGCATAATAAACTTTTAAAAAGCGGGTCAAATATGGATATGAACCATATTATCCACTTAGAAATGCATAGCCAATGGGTTTAACTTTTACATTTGTAAAGTCTCAAATTTGGGGTTTATCAAGCTTTTCTCCCAAAAGTTATCATATTCAAGAAGTCATGGATAATATGGATAACCATATTATTTGCCGGTTAACCCGATTTTTATAATCTGTATTAAATATGGACCGGATCGGATATATTTATCCATTTTTACATACCCATTTTCGACCCGCTCATATTCGACCCAATCCGCTTGTTTGCCACTCCTCCAATGAACACCCCTAACTGTAGGGAGGTTTTTATACTTAACCCTAGTTCTTTAGTAACTGAACAGAAGTACCAAGTTGTCAAACAATTTGAATAGGTAGCATATCTCTGAGAATATCTTGTGATGTCTGAAGAAGACAGAAATCAAAAATGAACGTAAGTCAATGCCTTGGTATAGTCCAACGATGACTGTTTGAATGAATGAGGCATCACATGGAGTTCACAGATAGGTATGATTTTTCTTTCCTCTTTCTTTAATTTTTTATTTTTTAGTAATACTTTTATTATTTTTTATTCTTTTTTGTGTACACTTAGGGAATGGGAGTTGATATTTTTTTGATTTACTCTATCTCATATTCGAAATTTGTTGAGTTAGTTAATTTAGATTCTCGTATAAAAAAACACTTACATATCTGTCTTTTATTTTTAAGTCTTAAATCCAACACTTCTGATTAAAGTGAAGGGATCTCAATTATTTCACCATATTCTTTTATGGTGGTTATATTATATATGGTCAAGCGGTAAAATACATTAATTTTTTTCATATAAACCACCAACTAACAGACTCCATAGAGATACCAACAATATGAACGTTACATACAAATTTCTACACATTATTATAATCAGATCTGAACTTGACAGTGTTTAATCTCCACATCTTTTTTTGTTAAACAATTAGAAAAACACTTCATTGGATATTTTTCTATATTTTAGAGAATTTGAAATTTGATCCGAAGGTGCGTCATAATTAAGATCTGATCTGAGACTTTTTGGATTTATGGCGCGACCATTGAGCGTTAAATCACATACTCATTAAAATTGAAGTTAAATATTGCAATAGATTCGTAAGTTCATTAAAATACTTCGGCAATATTACTACAATATGGAGAAGATGCGACGGATAAAAAAGTTGGACACTCTCCATCTGATTACATGTCCTAATTAGACTTTGGTGGTCAATTTTGATCAAATTTTACAGTAACATTTTCCCTCATTAATCAACCGAAACTAAACATGAATAGTATAGTTCGCTGTTCCAATACCCATATAGTCACGTTTCAATGTTGAAGATCGAAAATTAAACAAAGAAAAACAAATATATCTTAAAAAGTTAAAAATTAAAATACTATCGAGAAATAGAAAAGTTCTTTGACAGTTAAAGCGGATTCACAATTTGCCTGCGAGATATAAAAAAAAATCAATAAATAACGGAGCCTTTTCTTTTCCTTATATTTTGCTTGTAACAAAAAATATACAATGTTACTTACACTTTTTTGTAGATAGGATGCTAAACATTAGCCCCCTATTAATCTTTTTCAAAAGAAGATAATGTATGAGTTGACAGAAAATTATACAACATTAAGGGTGTGTTTGGTATGAAGGGAAATATTTTCCGGAGAATGTGTTCTAATTTTTTCATGCTTTGTTGGCTTAAATGTTTCGGAAAATATTTTTCTCATGAACTCATTTTCCTCCAATTGGAGAAAAATATTTTTCCTATCAAGAGAAGGAAAAATATTTTCTAAAATATTTTTTCAACCTTCCCCACCCAATTCCCCACCCCACCCCCGCCCCACCTTTTTTTAATGTTCAAACTATATTGCCTATGCCTCCGGTCGATAAACTTGAAAACACAAAACTAAAAAAGATAAATAAAAACATTAAATTACTATCACGATAGTGAGAGAAAACACTAAAATTGACAAGTAATTTGTTTCCAGTATTAAGTTTGCTTTATACTACGATGTAGTAAAAGTATTTTCTTTTAATTTGTTTCTAGTATTAAGTTTGCTTTTATACTTTGTGATGTAGTAAAAGTATTTTATTTCATTTCAACAAAATGAGTATTTTTCTTTTCACGAGATAGAAAAAGTAATTTTTTTTCTATTTCAACAAAATGAGTACTTTATTTTTATGTTGTAGAAAGAATACTTTCTTTTTCAACCAAAAAAAGAGTATTTTCTTTTTAGTTATGGAGCACAAATTTAAACGTTGTTTTTGCATAAAAAAAATAAGCAGCACATTAGTTTCTTTTGGGTTTATATAAACTTTTAGAAGAATAATTAAATTTTTTGAAAAAAATAGAGTCCTGAAAGCGTTGAGTATTGTTTTCGGGGAGAGGGAGGGGGAGGGGGAACACAGGAACATGGGGACTTAGGGGAAGGAGGAGGGGGTGAGGAGGGTAGCATAAAAATATTTTCTACTCTCTAACCAAACACTAGAAAATATTTTCCGGAAAATTTTTTTCACTCGCCAACCAAACAAGAGAAAATAAGTGATAAAACCACTCATTTTTTATGAAATTTTTTTCTAGGAAAACATTTTCCTTCATACCAAACTACACGCCCTAAGTTCTCAAAAATTTCTATCTTGTTTTATGGATTGCTAGATCATCAACTACCTTATTTCTTTCTCTATAAATATATTTGATTATTGGACATTTTAACTTAATCAATAACTTCCAATCGTCAATACTAAATACATATGGATCATCAATACTAAATACACGGCAACGTGCACAAAAGGTATGTTTGTAGTGTGGTATTCAAATTGGTCTTCTTTTATTACTCCGGCTACTCTCTCTCTTTCTCTTCAAACCCCCCCCCCCCCCCCCCATATTAACTTTGACCGAAAGGAACTCTATTGACTGACAAATCTAGTTTGCTAGTGATGGATCCTCTCATGTGCTACAACGTGATATCTCCGCAAAGAATAAAAGAGTGAAACCAAAAAGAAAAGGATTTTAGTAAACTCAAGGATTATTTTAAATTGTCCCCAAGTACTAGCCAAATGATAGTTCGACTTTCACCTATGGGAATAATTAATGAAGACTGAAGACTAAGTAAATGGATTATGGGTCATCAAGAAATTGTTAACTTCACATTTGTTCAACTCGTAAAAGTGTTGGACCAACAAAAAAAAAACTCTGTAAATTTTTAAGGAAGTAAATGTCTCACTCTCTTCCTTCATTCAAGTTCATTGAAAACTTTAGAGTTTAAATATGGCGGTCTAAAGTGGAAAAGAATTATAAAAAATATTACAAACTCTAAATTTCTTGGTCTAACTGTCTAAAGTTGTCTGGAAGATTTCATTCAAAACTACTAGAAATCCGGTAAAAAGCGACCACAAAAAGCGACCAAATTTGGTCGCTTATAGCCTAAAAGCGACCAAAAAGCGACCAAACATGCCTGGTCGCTATATTGCTGGTCCCTTTATTTTAGGGACCAAAGTTAGCGACCAACTTTGGTTTCTAAGGTAAAAGGACCAAATATTCCGGGTATTGACTATAGCGACCAGCTTTGGTCGCTTTATTATTTTAATAACATAATTTTGGCGACCAAAGTTAGTCTCTAAATGTAAAATACGTTTTTTATTTATTTATTATAATCATAAAAAAGCGACCAACTTTGGTCTCTAATCCAAATATTATATTTTAAAATCTGAAAAATAGAGACCAAGGTTGGTCGCTATTTTATTAATTTTTTAATTTTTTTTAAAAATAAGCGACCAATGTTGGTCGCTATTTTCTAGAAATTATTTTTTTTTAATGGAATAGCGACCAAGGTTGGTCGCTTTTTTAGAAATCTGGGTAAAAAGAGACCAACTTTGGTCGCTATTGCCCAGAAAATTATTTTTTTAAAATGAAAAGCGACCAAAAAGAGACCAAAGTTGGTCGCTTTTCTGGGTATTATTTTGGCAGAAACTGCCTGTTTTGGCAGCTACACCACCTGCCAGCATACCAAATCCCTATTACAAGCAACAACAACAACAATACCAACAACAACAACAACAACAACAACATTAAAACCAACGAAGTATAAAGTTCAATAGAACTAACACATTAAGCTAACAAAACTAAGTTAACGCTTATTACAAGCTCATTCGAAAACTGGTTCTATTGTCTAGTTCAAAGTATATAAAGTACTCAAGGAGTGTTCTTTCAGCATCCTCGTCCGAAAGTTGGATTGCCTCGCCCGACTCATTAGGTGGCTGACTGCGTATGAATTCCTCCACATCAGCTGTGAAGCGAACCTATAAGAAAAATTATATTAAATTAGTATTTCAAAATTTATATAAAAGTAAATAAAAATTCTTAATGAAAAGTAAAAAACTTACATGTATAGTCGAGGCTCGACCCTCGACCCACTTTTCTGAATCAATCTCTTTCTTCTTCTTTACAATACGAGTTTCATTGAATAGCTCATGATCTTGCTTCATTGGCATCATAAAGCTGTCTGGTGGCTTTGGTGATTATCCTCGGGATGAACTTAGATACAGAGAATAACTTGGATACAGTAGCTGACAGGGTGTGTCTTTTGATCAATTGTTGTTCTCGTTAGCGACAATGATGATGAGAATGCAATGACATGTGTTTCAAATAGTGATGGTGTAGGTAGGAATTTTAACATTTCCTAAGTAGATAAAAGAAAGATTATAGAGGAATTCTCTACTTCATTTTCCAAGAAGAAAAGAAGTTTAATTGATAGTGACAAGGTTGATGGTGATGGAATGTTTTCCGTCGGTCATGGCAGTTCCCATAAAATGGGGATCATAAGACTCTATGATGACAAAGATTATAGGAAGTTTTGTTCTCAACTTTCTTCCAAGTCTGATCCGTACAAGCTTAATGGGATATTGGTGATATTTCTCCGGATTCAGACAATGATTTGACTGACAAAAGTATGAAAATGCTAATCAAAAGAATTAAAGATAAAACGTTTTTCTTGGTAGAGAAGGATGCTGAAATAATATTAGCTAATGCACTAATATTTAGTGCATAGTATAGTGTAAGTATATATATATAAATATATAAGCTATATTCAATATAATATTAGCTAATGCACTAATACTTAGTGCATAGTATAGTGTAAGTATATATATATATATATACACACACACTTACACTATAAGCTATATTCGATGTAATATTAGCTAATGCACTAATACTTAGTGCATAGTATAGAGTAAGTATATATATATATATATAGTATAAAATTAGGATTTTAATTCAATTTACAAGTGTATGAATACCTAAATGAACCCGACCCTGTGTTCCGAGCGCTTCATGTTCTTATATATATATATATATATATATATATATATATATATGTGAGAGAGAGAGAGAGAGAGAGAGAGAGAGAGAGAGAGAGAGAGAGAGAGAGCATGTTAGAGTATATTTTAGTCTATTCATCCCTTGTATTACAAAAGTGTTAACGGCTTACATTTATATTATTTAGATAGTAAATACAAAAGTTATTTTTAATTTTGACCAATGTTGACCTGAAAAGAGACCAACTTTGGTCGCTAATTGTCCAGGAATTAAAATTAGCGACCAAAGTTGGTCGCTAATTTAGAATTATATTTATTTATATTTTATATTTTTTTAAATAATAATATAATTATTAAAATTTTATAACTGGGTCCCAGTTTAGCGACCAAAGTTGGTCTCTATCTGCTTCCCCTTTAGGAAGCGACCAACTTTGGTCGCTAATTTTAAATTATATTTATTTATATTTTATATTTTTTTTAAAATAAAAATATAATTAATAAAATTTTATAAGTGGGTCCCACGTTAGCGACCAAAGTTGGTCGCTAATTTGAGTATTTCTTTGACCAAGCAAGTCTGACCAGTCCGGTCAACATTTTGACCACATTAGCGACCAGAAAGCGACCAACCTTGGTCGCTAATTTATTTAGAATAATTACTTAAGTATTTTCTCCATCTTTGCGACCAACGTTGGTCGCTTTTTTTGGCAGACCAATTTTGGTCGCCATTTTTTGGTCGTTTTTTTCCGGAATTCTAGTAGTGAAGTTCACTTGGAACCTTAGACCCGATGGTTTAAAGTTGTAGAAGAACTATGAAAAATGTACGATCAAACTTTCCACTTGGTCTAACGTTAAGGTTTCACGCACCCAATTTCATTGGAACTTCAGACTCGCGGGTGTTTGACCAAAAAGTGTTGAACCTTTCAGTTAAATCAATTAATGATAAAATAGAGAGTAAATCATAGCCAGACATAATCGACTTTAGATCTAAGCATATTGGATACTAGAATCAAACGAGGCTGAGTTTATGTAAAATTTCTCGGAATGATTAAAAGACATCAAACGTAAATGATAAACTTACATCTTGGATATATTGTTCTGTATTGTAAAGCAAAGAAGATAAAGAGGGAATATCGTTGATAACTATGAGATCTAGCTTTATTCATTTAACCATGGTGTTTACCAAGGGTTGTAACCTGTAATCTAGACTTCCTGCTTTGTTACTCAGAAGTCTCCTCTAAGCCTTCTGTTTCTTTTCTTTTTCTGGGATCCCCCCTCTTTCTACTTTATCCTCTATATATATACTTCCCAACTTCCCCTTTATCCAACGGTCTTTGACCTGCATACCCCTTTTCGACTATATTCCTCTTTACATGCTCAAGCACGACCACATATATTCTGTTGTGCAAGCTTCTTGATGGCTCGATCTCCGCCGTGGCCGGGACGCTCGTCTCCATTACGCCTTACGGGTACGTCCATGGCTTGGTCGACCCTTTGTTGTTCCCCTTAATGGTAATCCACTTGTGGTCAGTTTTTGACCCATACAGTTAGTCCGTCCGCCTGTTGGGGTCGCCTCTTGGCGAGCCCGATGGGCGGACTCTGTTGATTCAAAAGTTGGGAGAAATCTGATCATTATGCAAGGGTCGAGGTCCTCATGGCGAGGTAACGATGTGACGATCCAAGAACCTCATTGAACCGTTACATCAGTTCAGAGTTGGATTATCACATCAATCCATGATATCATGAATGCTTATTATGCGTTATCATGGCGCACGTTTCCTAGGTACCGTATCGTTTCCTGTGCCCTTTTTTCATTTTCTGATTGGCGGCTCTTGGTTTTCCCGCTCAAGGCCTTTATGTATCTATAAATAAGGGATAAACCCTCTATTTGATTGTTGCACTTTTCAATTATCAGAGAACTTTGCAAACTTCTTTCCCCTTCTATTGCTTCCCATTCTTCTGCTTCTGCTAGAGTTCACTGTGACTACTTCCTCTTCTCCCTTCGTCATCCTTGTTTATTTCGATCGAAGAAGACAAATGGCTGGTGCTCCTTCCCAGATTGATAGAATTGTTGAAGCTCCGGTACCGGAAAGTAACGTGCCCCTTCTTGAAGAGGGAGTGGAGGTGGTGGAAGACGAAGGATTTCCCACGGTAGATGAGATAGTACCCCGCCCGGGGAAGATGAGGATTGACTTTAGCAGCCCTGCCGGAAACGAACCGGAGCCTGTCCATTCCACTATAGATGAAGCGATGATTACGACGCTCAAGGCCAAGTGGGGAATCCCTGCCCATATCGAAATGGTACCGCTGGCAGGGAAGGATATTGTACATTTGCACCGCCCGGGGTACTACGCATTTTACGCGTACCCCTTTGATATCGGGTACACGATTCCTCTACCCTCTCCGGTGGTAGACTTCTACCGCTTCTATGAAGTTTGCCCGACTCAACTCTCTCCGTACGCGTACAAACTCTTTCTTATGCTTATCAAGTACACGGAGCTCGCCGGCCAAGGAATTTCTTTGGGACACATGCTTCACATCTTTGCCCCTCATTTTCTTCGGGGTACGATGATCCATATGCGCCATCGAGGAACCGAGAGTTTAGTGGTGAAGATGGATGATAAGGCTAATCGCCGCTTTTGGGAAAGCTACTTCCATGTGCGGACAGAGCACCTTGTGGCGGACTCGGCAGGGTTTCCAGAGACGTGGAACTTCGCTCGTGAGTTTTCCTTTGTTTACTTTGTGATTTTTCTTAAGACGGTCGTTGATCGTCCTCCTTTAGGTGATATTGCTAAGGACTCATTTTTTCTTTTGCAGCTGAGAGGCTACCTCCCCCGCTGGTTGTCGATATCCGCGAGTTGGTGAGCGCAATTCTCCCCCACACGATGGGGATTCGCGAGTGGGCGTCCTTCCATGAGAAGTATGGGTGTAAGCCTCTTACTAGTGAGTCGGCCTGCTGCAGTTTCTCTTTATTCCTTACCTCATAGTTTAGCCTTGTTGTTATATGATCTAACCTTTTCTTGTTGGCAGGTCGGAGAGCGCGAAGGACGAGGGCTCCTCCGCTCGCATTCCTTCAGTCGGTGCCCCTCGTCCGGCCTGCCGAGAGCTACTGCTTGATCTGCGCCCGCGGCCGAAGTCGTGCGTGCTGAGGCCACTCCTCAGCCAGAGACTCCAATTCTCGCAGTCCGTTCGACGGGCGAATCTTCCCGCGATGGTAGTGGAGAGGCCCCTTCTAAGAGACGACGGGTGATGTTGGAAGAGACTCCTCCGGCCGAAACATCTTCGAGAGGCGACCTTGCCTTGGCGGTGCCCGAAACCGGCAGTGGTGCCAACCCAACCGTGGGGGCTACGCCTGTTTTGAGCGATTAAGAGGCGGGTGTGGTGGAAAGACGGAGTCCCGAGGCTGCCGTTGCTGTTTTGGGCGGACCTTCGACATCTCGGCCGAACCACACCCCTTCTTCGGCCGATGAGAGCGGGAAGGGCATCATGGTTGATGATTATGAGTCTAAATCCGACATTGATCCTAAGGACGTAAGGATGTTCGAGGAAGGCTTTACCCAAACTGTAGTGAGAGTGGGAGGCCCTTCCCGAATACTCGAAATTCCATCGGATCTCAACTTGCTGCAAGACACGGTGGATTTTGTGCCGCAGTTTTACCTTCTATGCTCTTCCGCAGAAAGAAGAGCTCTTCAGGATGTCAACGACTGCGAGTTGTCGCGCGGTGTGGCCGTGGTGGGCCAAAGGGTGAGTTCTATTTTGTTTTTTGTTTTTTGTTTTTTTTGCTTTGTGACCTTTGTCTTTACTAACTCCTTTCTTCTCTTTCTTCTTCTTCTTCTCTCTTTTTGTTTTCAGTCTTACATGTTGGAGGTCGAGAGCGCTCGTAGGGCCGAGACACGGGCCGAGATTTTTTTGAAAATGCTTGAAAAGTATCGGCGGTATCGCAACAAGTGCCGTGAGATGCACGAGCGGCTCAAGGCGGGTACCGGCACCCAATCCATCAGGGAGGAGTTGGAGAAAAGAGATCAGGAGTTGGTGCAGTCTATCCGCAGATGCAGCGAGCTCGAGGAGCTGCTCCGTACCAAAGATGAGGAACTCGAGGTGGGCAAAGGGATTGCCGCGGAGTGCGAGGACCTTCATGCGAATGTGTTGTATCTGCAAGCCGAACTTGAGAAAACTGCTACCAGAGTCGAAGCTTTGAGCGCAGAATGGATGGGGAAGTTGGCCGAGCTAGAAAAAAAAGTAGCCGAGATAGAAAGTGTCGAGAAGGCTCAGACGTCGGCTTTGGCGAGAGCGGAGGCGCTGGAGGACACTATCCGCGTCCTCCAATCTGAGCAAGAATCTGAGATGGCAATGGCCACGCTGAGGGATGCTCGACTAGAGGAGCGTATTGGTGAAATTGGCCCGGAGGCTTCGAGCTTGGGAGACCGGGTCGTGGCACTCGACGCCGAGAAGGAACAACTGTTGGCCCAGGTCGAATCTGCCTC
Organism: Nicotiana attenuata; assembly: GCF_001879085.1. NCBI lineage: Eukaryota > Viridiplantae > Streptophyta > Magnoliopsida > Solanales > Solanaceae > Nicotiana > Nicotiana attenuata. Next base: position 162,690 of record NW_017671435.1, on the reverse strand, counting down.
TGCCGCGGTCCCCCGCCGTTTGTATGAGCTATGAGTCCACGCCGAGGTCCAGCGAGATATATATATATATAAGGGTTTGTGGGAGGCGGGGAATGTTCTAGAGGCCACCTTTGAAGATGCTCGGGCGAAGGCACGCGAGGCTCGCACTACCTGCGGTTACGACCCTGCGACGCTAGAGGCTGGTGAGGGCGTTGATAACGAGGATGAGTTCCTTCTGATGATGACAATGATGTTGGGGAGAACGACGGTGGGGATGATGCTGAGTGAAGCTTTTGCTGCAACCTTTGTACTTAGTTTTTTTTGTTCATTTGTTGTTTACTTTCATCTTTTCCTGAGGGTCCGTTTCGGCCTTTTGTGGGGTACGACTGTCACACACGTATATTTGAATAAAATAATTGTTTCGCCTTCATTTGTGTATCTTTCGACTTTCATTGTGATGAGTCCCTTACCCTTTTAATTGTGAATCCAACTTGCGAGTTTGGGCGAAGTTGACTTCTGATTTGACGACTCAGGCGGAACCAACCTTAACTCAGACGAGGTCGAATTTAAATTCGCCATCTTGGGCGAAGTCAGCTTTGACTTGTATACTCGAGCGGGATTGAATTCGGACTTACCAATTTAGGCGAAGTCAATTTTTCCGTATATATTCGAGCGAGGTCGAACTTGGAGTTGCCAACTTGGGCGGAAGTTTGACTTATATACTCGTGCGTGATCGAACTTGGAGTCACCATTTGGGCAGAGTCAATTTCTGACTTATATATTCGAACGGGGTCGAAATTTGATCTGTTGATTCGGGTGGGCAAATTTTTACTTTTACCAGGCGGTGGCCGATGGCCGTAAGGGTGTTAATTCGAGCAAGGTCAAAATTATAACCAATTGTAAACTCGAGGGAAGTCAAACTTCTCTTTTGGCGAAGGCCGATGGCCGTAGGGGTGTTATTTCGAGCACGGTCGAAATTATAACCCGTTTTGAATTTGGGCGAGGTCGAACCTTCTTTTCATATGGCGATGGCCGATGGCCGTAAGGGTGTTATTTCGAGCAAGATTGAAATTATAACCCGTTACGAATTCGAGTGAGGTCGAACTTTCCTTTCATATGGCGATGGCCGATGGTCGTAAGGGTGTTAATTCGAGCGAAGTCGAAATTGTAACCCGTTGTGAATTCGAGAGAAGTCGAACTTCTCTTTTGCGAAGGTCGATGGCCGTAGGGGTGTTATTTCGAGCAAGGTTGAAATTATAACATGTTACGACTTCGAGGGAGGTCGAACTTTCCTTTCATATGGCGATGACCGATGCCCGTAAGGGTGTTAATTCGAGCGAGGTCGAAATTGTAACCCGTTGTGAATTCGAGAGAAGTCGAACTTCTCTTTTGACGAAGGCCGATGGCCGTAGGGGTGTTAATTTGCGAGGTAGAAATTGTAACCCGTTGTGTTATTTCTATTGAGGAACATTACTCGCCGCCGTGTTGTTTATGCGTGCGTCGGGGCAAGTCCTGTTTTTCTTAATTTCACTTTCATTTGGAGAATGCCACGTATTTCATGGGCGAGTCCCAGTGTGCTTAATTTTGCTTTCATTGGAGAATATCGCGTGTTTCGTGGGCGAGTCCCAGTGTGCTTAATTTTGCTTTCATTGGAGATTGTTTTTCAATAATCAACCTGTACCGAGCCATTTCTGTTATTTGTAATACGGTGCGGCTTAGCGGGTTTTGCTCGGTCATTATTCGCGAGATGGCACGGTACAGAACCTTTTCTTGGGGTGTTTTGGCGGCGTTCGTCCTTTGCTCGCGTACCTATGCGAGTGCTCGTGTTCTTGTTTCGAGCCAACAAAAGGGTGATAAGATAAACCCAAATGAAATCGTCTGTTACCTCGGCCTGCCAAGTCGGTAAAAGGAGGAGCGCCGCTGTAGGGTTACTCGCTTCGCCTCGTACTCGAATAGTGGTTTCTGATTTGGCAGCCATGTTTGGCTTCGCCATTTAATCTTGTCTAAACTTCTCACGAGTTGGGCTTACCTCACCCGTTGGGACGCCGAGTCCGAGTCCCAGTCCGATATGCGCAAACAATAAGGGAAACATGTTATACTTTGTTCATAAATCATCCAGTGTGCGTGATACAATAATAAGGCAGGGTGTGCCTGCTATTTCAAAAGGTTACGCAGTAGGCTATCATCCCTTCATAAGGGGTGGAAGTACAAGTCGGTATACAAGGTGAATACATCGCATGGGATTGCGGTCATGCTAAGCGCATAGTGACCGTGGTTCTACTTCTAACATACATATGACCTTCCAAACCCATCGTTACAGGTGAGGCATGGGTCTCGTATATATATCAGTCGTGATTTCTATTTTGTGTAGGGATCTGACCAAGATTGGTACAATTATCTCAAAAACTTATCTAACATTCTTTTTGAGTTGGCGTTGTTACCGAGGAGATGAGGTTGTAACAGTCTAGAAGTAATACTTGACTGGTTCTAGATCTAAAGGAAACTAAAGAATTTGGCTAAGAAATTTCCTACAGACGGCGCCAAATTGTTTGACCAAAAAGTGTTGAACCTTTCAGTTAAATCAATTAATGATAAAATAGAGAGTAAATCATAGCCAAACATAATCAACTTTAGATCTAAGCATATTGGATACTAGAATCAAACGAGGTTGAGTTTATGTAAAATTTCTCAGAATGATTAAAAGACTTCAAACGTAAATGATAAGCTTACATCTTGGATATTGTTCTGTATTTGTGAAGCAAAGAAGATAAAGAGGGAATCTCGTTGATAACTATGAGATCTAGCTTTATTCACTCAACCATGGTGTTTACCAAGGTTTGTAACCTGTAATCTAGACTTCTTGCTTTGTTACTCAGAGGTCTCCTCCAAGCCTTCTGTTGCTTTTCTTTTTCTGGGATCCCCCTCTTTCTACATTATCCTCCATATATTTACTTCCCAACTTCCCCTTTATCCAATGGTCTTTGACCTGCATACCCCTTTTTGACTATCTTCCTCTTTACTTGCTCAAGCACGACCGCATATATTCTGCTGTGCAAGCCTTCTTGATGGCTCGATCTCGGCCGTGGCCGAGACGCTCGTTGGCATTTCGCCTTACGGGTACGTCCATGGCTTGGTCGATCCCTTACTGTTCCCCTTAATAGTAATCCACTAGTGGTCAGATTTTAACCCATACAGCCGGTTAAAGTTGTAAGACACTACAAAAAATTTATGACCAGCGGTAGCATATATTTCATTTTATTTCGGTTGTGTAGCTTATATTTCCATTTTTTTCTTTTTTAAATATGGACAAAATATAAATAGTGGCCTCAAATGGGGCTATTCGTGCACTTCAGCTAACTCGAAGTATCTTACTGTCTTCGAATTTGGGCCTAAATTATGTGACAGCTTAGGAGTAAGCCCATTGGGTCGGAGGAGGAATTTTAGCCCACATGAAGCCGCGAGTATGGAAAGAGGGAACACACTCAGAAACGCGAGTACAGCGCACCAATTTCGAGCCCTAATCATTTGAATTGGCAAAAACTGTACTCTCTATACTCGTCATTCTTCTTTGCTGTGATCATCACAATTCTCTACTAGCACTGTAAATTCCCTACTTCCCTACATGTATTTTCATGAATAACTACTCGTATTTCAGACCGTATTTGTACAGGCACACATTTATTTTTTTTGTAGATGTTTTTCTTTTCATATTGAAAGTTGTCATTTTTGGTTATTTTTGTTTCCGCATTTGTATGTGCCAAAACTACTTAGCTGATACATGTGTGTGATGTCTACATGAGAATGCTTTTTATAAGTCTTGCTTATTTGCTTGCATGTTCTGTTAAAGGTGAATTTCTTTTTGTAATTTTATATGATATGGCAATTTGAGAACTTTTAATTAAGTGCATTTGGTACGACGGAAGTCACTTTAATGGAAAATGTTTACACTCTGTTTGGATCATTGTTCCACGTCGTTTCATATTGTATTGTATTGTATCATATCTTTTTATAAATACAATGTTTGGATAGATTGTATTGTTTGTTATTGTTAAATAATATTTTGCTGTTTAGTTTGACTGTATCTTACTGTACTGTAACTGATAAGTTGACTAAAATACCCTCAATTGTTTAAATGTTAAATTTATCAGGAATTATGCATAAAAATAATTTAAAAAACAAAACAGAAGAAGGCAAAACACCTTAAGAAAGCAGAACAAAGGAGCGAGACAGAAGAAGGCAAAATAAAAGAGCACAACTAACTAGAATTGAGTTAAAAGCAAATCAGATAAAGGAGTGAGACATAAGAAGGCAAAATAAAGGAGTACAACTAATTAGAATTGAGTTAAAAGCAAATTAGGAGAAAAAATAAAACAGAAGGCGGCAAAACACCTTTAACGTTGGCGGCGGAAGTTCTGGAAAAAAACAAAGTAGGTTATAGGTTGGAGATTTGGAGTTAAAATAGAAAAAAAGGTAAAGGGTAAAATAAAATTGTGGAGTAATAAGTTAGGGCATAATTGAAAAGTAAAATAGGAAACAATCCCACCACACCAAATCGGTTGTTTCAAAAAAGGGGACTTTTCATTGTTCCGAAACAATGAATTTAACAATACAATACAACCAATTTTAATGAAACAATCAAAACAAACATTGTTGGGATAACAATACAATACGATACAACGGGGAACAACCATCCAAACAGGCTGTTAGTTAGTGAGGTGAGAATATGTTTCGAAGAAAGTATATATTAAAATTTAATAATAATATTAGTAAATCAAAAAAGAGTGTTACGGTGAAATTTTTGAGTACTAGAGATTAATAGTAATGTCCAAGTGTTAGTTGAGCAAGTAATATGAAGTTAAAAGTCAGATAATTGTAAGCAAAATGACTTTTGCCCATAAGTGGTGGAAGTCGTTTTGCCCATAAGTGATGGAAGTCGTTTTGCCCATTTGGCACACTTTTAAATGGATTATAGAGAAGGTTAGTTATATTTCTCTCTCCTTTTCCCCTCTCTCTGTATATTTTGAAGGGACCTGGTGGGTGCCACCCGTACAAAAGCTATATGGGGCATTATTTTTAATCCAATAAGACTACTTCAATTTTGGTTTTCCACGAAACTTGGAAACCTTTCAGCTTCCTTCACTTGAGCATGGTGTCATCAGTAGGTACATCAAATGTGTGAAGATATTATTATATTAGGTACATTTTGACAATATGAGCCTATATCCTTTAAGTAAATATCCTGCACTTTGCAGAAAAAGTAGAATGGTTTGCAAAGAGTGGAGGACTAGTGGAGATTAAGTTGTTTTCTTGTGACCCTTATGAAGCCTGAAAAATCTGCCCTCTTCTGCCATCGTAAAATAACAACATTGGCCTTCCATAAACACGTGAATAATCTTTGCAAGTGTAATTTTAAACACTCAAGCTCTAATATTGTTCCTTTGTCTTTCGTGAATATTACTTACAATGCACACCTGAGACCTATGTTGCTGTGCTTCGACATAATGTTTCAGAAACCGTATTTATTGGATGAATCTTTTCTTTCTCAAGTAAAAACAAAAACTTATAATTTGCGGATGAATTGACTAGAATTTACCTCTGTTAGGCAAAATAGTGGCCAATTATGAACGGACGTGTTTTCAGGCACAAGGTTGACTACCTGGATTGGAGGAACACATCTTGCCTCAATGGTTATAGACCTTGAGCATCCATCAAGCGATCATCACATGGAGAAAGAAGACTGTGGGCACCATACACATATAAGGATTGAACATGGAAGAGGAGAACTTTCCGGTACAGATGGAGCTACTGTCACTGTTTCGAAGAGTATTTGCCTGGACAGAGTAAATGCAGGAACTGGTTGGAAAGAAGGAACATCTAATGGTGCCTATGTATTGCCGAATGCAGATTCTTTGGCCGTGAATTGCTATAGGAGTTTGGAGCCTCATGATGGTATGGAATTCGATTCGAAGGAGGATGCCTTTTCGTTTTACAAAGAATATGCTAAGTCCATTGGATTTTCCTCAATAACAAAGGCTAGCCGTCGATCAAGAATTTCTGGAAAGTTTATTGATGCAAAATTTGTTTGCAGTAGGTATGGAAGTATGCGAGAACCTTCTAAGTCTGTTATAGAACCTGTTCCAAGTGCCGATGGTGCAGGAAGTATTCCTGTGAGGAGAAAAAAGGGTAGAATAAACAGGTCTTGGTCAAAAACAGATTGTAAGGCTTGCTTGCATGTAAAGAGAAGGTCTGATGGAAGGTGGATTATTTGTACTTTTGTCAAAGAGCATAACCACGAGATATTTCCAGATTGGACCAACTACCTTCGAGGTCATAGGAACACTGATTTGGGTAAGAATGGTGCAGATGCATTTCATTCTATCTGTGGGAGGACGAAAAAGACTTATGCGACAATGTCTAGGCAATCTGGTGTGATGAAGAAAGTTGAGAAGCAAAATAATGTTGGCACAAATAGTAGTCCTCAATCTTTGGCTTTAGATGAGGGAGATGCACAAGTTATGCTTGAGCATTTTCTTTACATGCAAGATGAAAATCCAAACTTCTTTTATGCAATGGATTTGAATCAAGAGCAACGCTTGAGAAATGCATTTTGGGTTGATGCTAAAGGAAGGATTGACTATAGTAACTTCAGTGACGTAGTTCTTGTTGACACTACATATATAAAAAATGATTATAAGTTGCGGTTTGTTCCTTTTATTGGTGTTAATCATCATTGTCAGTCCATATTGCTTGGGTGTGGGCTGATTTCCAATGAGAGTAAGTCGACATTTGTTTGGTTGATGCGAGCATGGCTTAGCGCAATGGCTGGACAAGCTCCAAAAGTTATACTGACCGATCAAGACAAAACATTGGAAGAAGTTATTGCTGATGTTTTACCAGATTCCTGCCATTGCTTTTGTTTGTGGCACGTACTGAGTAATATCCAGGAGAAGCTTGGTCATGTCATTAGGCAGCATGAAAATTTTCTCGCCAAATTTAATAAATGCATTTTGAGGTCTGCGACCAATGAATTGTTTGAAAAGAGGTGGTGGAAGGTGGTTGATAGATTTGATTTGAGGAATGACTTGTGGATTAAATCATTGTACAAAGACCGCCTAAGGTGGGTACCAACATTCATGAATAATATCTTCTTGGCAGGAATGTCTACAATGCAACGGTCGGAAAGCGTGAGCCCTCTTTTAGACAAGTGCATGCTATGCAAGACGACACTGAAGGAGTTTCTAGACCAGTATAAGAAACTGCTGCGAGAGAAATATCAAGAAGAGGCAAGCTTTGATTCTGTGACGAGGCATAAACAACCAGGACTGAAATCTCCCTCCCCTTATGAAAAGCAGATGGCAACTTTATACACTCATACAATATTCAAGAAATTCCAAGTCGAGGTTTTGGGAGTGGTTGCATGTCACCCTAAAAAAGAAAGTGATGATGGTGCAGCTGCCACATATAGAGTCCATGACTTTGAAGAAAATCAAGAATTCGTTGTTGTATGGAGTGAGAAGACATCTGATGCTTCATGTTCTTGTCATTTGTTCGAGTACAATGGATTTCTTTGTAGACACGTGATGATAGTTCTTCAAATGGCTGGTGTGCAAAACATCCCCTCTAAATATATTTTAAGTCGCTGGACTAAAGGTGCAAAGAGTAGAGAGAAGACGAGGGAAGTAAGTTTGGTTGATTCGAGGGTTCAACGATATAATGACCTATGTCAAAGGGCATTTGAGCTAGGTGATGAAGGGTCACTATCTCAAGAGAGTTATAATATTGTCTTCAATGTGCTGGAAAATTTTCTAAGAAGATGTGAGGCTGTGAATGATCCAAATTTAATTGAGCTAGAACCTTGTTTTCCCCCAAATCAAGTATTTATAGATAGCAACAACCCAAGCAAGAGTAACGGAAAGAACATAGCAAGAAAAGAGAAGGTAGTAAGTTATTGATCTTCTTCTAGTTCTCATATGCAAGTTATTAAGTGTTGATTAAGTTTGTCCTTATATTTTAGGTATATACAGAACAAAAGATTATATCCGTGGGGATAAACAGTAGATGGCAACAGATGGTTATTTTCTATCATATCATTACATGCACCTACGTGCACCTAAGACAGAACTATTGGTTGATTCATATTCCATATATGTTGCAGGGGCAATCAGGTTTGAGAGAACCGACTGTTGATTATCCTTTTCAATCACATTCAGTCATGCAGCCAATGGTGTGGTGATTTTTGTTTATAATTTTTAGTGTTGTATGGGGAGAGCTAAATAACAAGTGTCTTGTAATATAATCGCTACTCCCTTCGTTTCATTTTGTGGCAGTGTTTGAGTGCGCAGGGAGTTTAAGAAAGAATTGAAAGTTTTTGGAACTTGTTGTCTTAATCATGCCATGGCATTTCTGTCGCTATAAAAGCATGTTAGGGTAAAAGAGGAAGTTTAAAGTTAAATTGTCTTCAAATATAGAAAAGTCTCATTCTTTTTTGAACAACTTAAAATTGAAAGTGTGCCACATAAATGGAACATGGGGAGTATTGTAAATTTAGAATCATTAGTTTTGTGATTCGAATTCTATAATATATATTAGGGCCAAATAAATGCTAGATTTCCAACTCCAGATGGCTACTATAGCAGCCCCCAAATGATTCAAGGAGTGGTATGTAATGCTACTTACAATTTGTGCATCTGCATGCTGTGTATGTGGCATTTCAGTTCATCAGGATAACCGAACTATCCAGCCTGTTTTTGCCTTTTGGTGCAGGGACAATTGAATACAAATATCCAAGCTTATGGCAACCAACCAAACATGCCGGGGCTGGTGATTAATTTAATTACTCCAAGCACTGTGTATTCTATGATCTCTGGCGTTGTCTCAAACTAACTACCTGGTTGGCTTTGTTCTTTTCTAGGGACAGTTGAATACAATTGCTTCAATTGCAGATTGCCCTTATCTCTCTCAACCTACATTCCATGTACTGGTACCATCTATACATATGTAAAATATTATTTGTTGTGTGTCAAGATATCATTGCCTGTGGCTTTGCTAAAGTGGTAGATAGCCTATTTCGCTTAGAAAAGTACCTCAAAAACCAAATCCAATGGATTTTGTGCCTTACTGAAGTCAGACCAAAATGTTAACTGTGAATCAAACACAACCTGCTGGACCCATTTTCCTCAAAACTAACTAAATACACCACCATGACCCTCTAATCCCTACTTTATATGTTGCAATTTTGCCTGGAAAATTAGCATCCAAGTCCATTTTCCAGGAATAACTACAACGTGATGTGACAATCTTTTTTCTGTATTTCTATATTTTTCTGTGGGTTTAGTTTGACTGTCTGTTGTTTAGAGAAGATCAAAATTTTGTTCGGGGTTTGGTGTTGGTCTTGGTGGCGTTTTAGGGTCCGAGTCACAGTTTATCAAATTCATGAAGTACATTTTAGTTCTCTTCTCTAGTGTTTAAAAACATTCCAACCCAAGATATAATTGTCTTGCGAAAACTTTTTTCTCAAAACTAATAATCCAAACACATTCTTTTTATAATTGTGGTGTTCGAGCCAGCTTGCGCACACCTCGACTAATTTCACGTGGGACCTACTATATCCCACCAACACACGTACTTGATAACTATGTGTCTCTGTTTGCTAAGGCTTGAACAAATGAGAAGAATTCACCTTTTGCCTCCGCTGGAATTTGAACTTAAGACCTTATGGTTCTCAACTCACTTCATTGATGACTAGGTCGCACCTTTGGGTTTAATAATCCAAACACATTTCCCAAAATTATTATCTTCCAAAGAGTAAACCCAAACCAAGTCCAAAAGCTATCTTAGTGTAAGAGCAACCTTTTCCCTTCAAGTAAATTATTCATACTGCCAATTATTGCTGTTCCATTTACTCCTGATATCAGATTATCATTGTACTCTCTTGTAGGGGCAAATGTATTTTAGGCCAGCAGTTGCTCAAAGTTCTTTTGGTGTTAAGAAAAGTTTGCAGGAGGTGGTATACCTTATGCTCATTTTGCCTTGTACCTCTCTTCTTGTTTTACCACTATTTTGTACTATATACTTAATTTCTTCCCATTTTCTGGGTTCTATCATCAGTCTAGCATGGCTAATACACAGATGCTGCGCTTGACATCGGAGAACTTGGGCTTGAAGAATTAATCTTTGATAACTTCTCACACTGTCGATCCATGACCAACTTCACTATCTGGTAGTTTGTACATATATGAGATTGTCACCTTTGTGCATAGAACTTCAACAGGTGCGATGATTATCTTTTTGTTCTGATGTCTTTTGTAGCTTCTGTAACTTGACAAAATGTGGAAAAATTATGTGAAGTGTGGAAAAAATGAGGGCGAAGGCGTAAGTTTTTTTTATATTTATACTTTTTACACTGGAAGGGGGAAGAGGAAGTTTGGAAGTGTAAAACTAGGTCAGTTCTAATTTCACTAGTGAAATATACAGGTTTAGATGTAGAGATTACTTTAAGATGTCCAAAAATAGAAGTCCATTTTTGTTTTAGAATAGAAAAGAATTGTGTCCTCTGTCTTAACTGGACGCTTCAATTGTTTTTTTTAATTAAATGTAATAAAAAGGTAGGAATAGGACGAAAACAGCAGGATATTGTACTTGCACTACGCGCCTGGCTGGCTGTAGATTGTTGCAGTACAGGATAGCTACTCTAATGCTGCCTCAAAATAGCCCCTCTTCATGCCTTTTGCAGTGGGGAGTTCTCATGGTATTATGCCTTTTTCTTTCTTTACCTTACGAGTATGTAATTTTAGGAATGCCAAGTATTTGAAAGGTTTTACTGCCTATTGCAGGAAGAAACTAACCAAGAGTTGCCGGAGATGAAGTTACATGGGTGCTGAAAATTGTGTATGAGCACTAACAATATACATAGGATTGATTTTAATGTCCCCATAGATCTGTTGGGATGTAACAATATTCTAGGCATCAGGGTTGATATTAGGAGATACATATAGTCTCGTCAACTCCTCCACTAAACCCCTCCAAGTCTCACCTTAAATGGGTCACGTAAATATTTTTGCATTCGTTGAGCTCAAACTAGAATTAGTGTAAAAATGTAGTAGTTTAAGTACAGATCTATCATCTGTACCTTCAAGCGCTCCGCTTCTCATGATTTGATCTATTCCTCATTCTGCATATCATAGTTTTGATGTTTTTGACCTAAGCTGCTTCCTCAAATCCTCACTGACTTTGACGTGAGGGCAGGGGCGGCCCGACGAATTTTGTGGCCTAAGGCCAAACTTTATGAAGGGCTTTAGCTTTATTTTTGTTTTATTATTATTTAAAGTCTATTTTTTTTTTGCTTTTCTTAGATACAAAGTTATTTAATTTTCTTATAATCAATAACTCCTAATAATTATTTCTCAATTGACATTATAGCTAATTCACTTAACCGTTCTTGTGACATTGTTGTTCTTAGGTAAGACTTATTCAATTTTAATTTTGAAAACTTCTTTCCACTGAAGCAACGGTAACTTGAGTTATTAACATTATTCCATAAGCAATTTAGGCATTTGGAAAAGAATTAAATCTCTTTATTTGATTAAGTGTATCAATTAAACTATTATCTTCTAATTGTACTATTTTTCTTAATACTTTTAATTCAGAAAATAAATCTAAATCATCAATATCGAATTGATTATTATGCTTTAAGGAACATTCAAGATTAAGGCAATATTTTTTCAAATTTCCAACATCTAGTGATCTTAGTTTTTACTGCCAAATAGAAAACCAAAAATATTTTCATATGCTTCGAATTGTTCGAATCTATTTTGAAGTGAAAAACAATATTGTCTATTATGTATGAAAGCAATCAACTCTAAAGGACTGTTCCAAAGATTTTGAGATTTCATTATCAACATTCCCATCAAATTGTTACTTCCTATATATCACACGTTTCTTACAAAATTTAGGTTCGATATTCATTTCAAGTACAATTTTCTTGGTAGAAATCATAGCAGTTGCAAATCCTTCTTCTCTATATTTGTTAGAAAAAAATTTAATTTTTTTCACTTTACAGAACTCTTTTTAAACTTATACATAGTCTATTAAGTGTAACAAAAAATGAGGCCCCCACAAATATGGGGCCTAAAGCGATTGCTTTACTTGCTTTATACGAGAAAATCTCACTTTATACCCGTTAATTTCAAACTATTTACCTTTTAATGCCCAGACCCAAACTATTTATTACTGCTACCTATGCTCCCCAAACTATTTACCCGCATTTCTTCTTCTTCCTCCTCATTTTACCTTCCTCACTTTATACCCATCGTATTTTTTCCTTCCAAACTTTATACAAGGATCTGGTGAAGCCCAGGTGCAAACTTTTTCCTTCCAAACTTTTCCTTCCAAACTTTTTCCTTCCTATATAAAAAATAATCCTTGTAAGGCCATCACCAGATGCAAGTCTTGAAGATTGTTGGGCTTCACCAGATCCTTGTATAAAGTTTGGAAGGTAAACATCGTATTTTTTCCTATATAAAGACTTTCATCTTGCCATCACCTTTAATATCCACCATTGTTGGGCTTGAAGCTCAATTTTATTTTTGAAGATTTTTTGTTTGATTCAAAGTGGGTGCTATTAAATATTGCTTATAGTACCTTCTGGAAGTTCATACTGGAATTTGATAGCATTTGGAGTTGATTTGAGGTGATTGAGATCGAAATTTTCAGTTGAAAATTGAAGAAGAACACAGCTACAGTATACCGCTACGGTATACAATATGCTGTAGGAGTATATAGCTATACTGCAACAGTATACTATTATAGTATACAATATATTGTTATAGTATACTGTAATAATATGCAATATACTGTAACAATATGTTGTAATAGCATACAATATATTATAATAGTATACTTATTACCCGTAAATTCACTTGTCTTTTCCCTTTTTATTTGCTTTAAGCTTTTACCCAGCGTGAGAGGCAAATAGAAAATGCAAAAAAAAAATAAAATATTATAGTATGTTATATAATGTAACGGTATACTCTTACAATTAGATCCTTTTAGAATTTTTTGAAATTTTTATTGACAACTATTATTTCAGTTTAATAATTGAATTAAACTTTTTTTAACTCTTTGCGTACAATTGTATACCCTGTTGGTATAACTATATACTTTACTGGTATCAAATGTTAGTTAGTATTTATTTGGTTGTATTAGCTACATTTAATTGGTACACAATTTGATTTTTCTTTAGTAATAATATTAAAAAAAAAGAATAATAAAAAATAGTGAAAATAGGAAATGAAACAGATTATGAAGAGAAAAAGAAAATAAAAAAAAAGAAGTTAAATGAAATTAGAATAGGAAAAAAGAAAAAAATAAGAAGAAAACGAGAAAAAAGAAAAGGAGAAAAGAAAAAGAAAAGAAAAGAAAAGAAGCATAGAAATAAAAAAGAATTGGAGAATAAAGAGAAAATTTCCCACAAAACCTACTATGGGTAGGAAATGTAATTAGTTTATGGGTAGAAAAATAAATAGATAGACAAGGGTAAATAGTTTTGTCTTTGTGGGTAACTGTGTCAAAACCCCTTATGGAAGGGCCGCCCTTGCGTGAGGGGCAGAACTGAAAACTCCACGAAGCACCCAGGATATCTTTACGTTATTCAATTGAGATTATTTTCAGGGTGTATTGCAGTGTCTACATATGTATTTCTATGAGATTATTTTTACTAATTCTGTTTTTCTTCTTTTATCTCCTATCCGATGTATGCAAAAGAAACTCGTGACTTCTATATAAGAATCCATTGTTAAGGAACAAAAATTAGGAATATTTGATTTTCCTTCATTATCACAAGAATCTTATGAGAATTTGTTGCTTTCTTTGTGAGCAAATGTACAGATAATTTGGCATTTATTTTTAACTCAGTAACTAATTTGATATTTACCCTTTATAGCTGCTCAATGATTTTGTCAACTGTATAAAAACTAGCCATATGATTGACGAGCGCAAAACTAGTGTATGCAACTTAGGCTCGCTAATCAAAGATAGTATAGTATTTTATTCATCTCCACAGGGATTGATTTAAATAATATTTTAATAAATCTTCACTATCCAAGAAAATAAACCTTTGATTTATGTTATAGCCTAATAATAAAACTAAGATTTTCGATTGTAAGAAACTAATGAAAATTTAATGACTAAGTAGCGACGATTGAATATCAAGGTGAGAAGTAAGGGTTGTGACAAGATATGTGATCAACTATTATTCTGGATAATACCGTGCTAAGTTCACTCTTTACTTCTGTTGACTTGTTCGATTTCAACAGATGATTAGGCTCTCTTACGAATTCAAATTCTTCTTCCGAATGAATGAGAGTTCCGTTAACCAACCTGATAACAAGTCTAATGAACATATGCACAAATACAGTGGATGAATGATCTTTCGAAGAACGTCTCTTGACTATTCTTCCCAATTAGGCCAATTGATAACTCTCTATGCTCTTTCGATTACCTATGAGAGGCGTAAAATCAACCCAAACAAGATAACACAATGCAAACTGCAGCAACATGTCTCTTTCGATTAAAGTAAAACCACAATTGCCCTTGCAATTCAATTAATAACTCATTCAAAGAATTCGGCAATTAGCAGAGAGTAAAACCCAAAACAATAGTCAAATCACAATATCCGTCAATAACCCTAAGAACGTTTACTCCATGGTGGAGAAGTTGTTTATCACAAGAGTATTAGAAGAACAAGAAGAAATTACAATTCCCAAAATCAAACAAACTTCCGTATTGAATGAATTGGATCAAGTATTTCGCGTCTCCGTTGTTTCCTTGCCTTTTTCTCTTCAAAAGTTGCTCAAAAATCCGAGATACCTTGTTTTTAGACGAGCTAGGCTTTATATAGGTAAAAAAGAGTCGCCTCCTAAATTACAAAAATATGCTCGGGTAGAGTTTTTGGAAGCGGATGTGCGCGGCCACGCACCTGGAGGTGTGACCGCGCACCTCTGACAAAACACTGCGTTACTTGTGCACTCAAGTGCGCGCTGGGGGTCTCTCATGCGCGGTCGAGCATCTGTGTTTCGCTCATGCTCAACTCTTTTTTCTCCCATTAAGTGCATTATTCGTCCGTTGATCCCCGAACACGATCCCGACTTAATCCCTTAGGCTTTTACTCAGACTTCAAAGCTCCAAATAGCTCAAATTAGCTCCACAACATCTGCATAACTCGAAATCGCTCCTACAAGGCATAAAATACACACTCAGTGCAAAACAATACCATTTAAAGCTCTAACACTAATAAAGTGCAGTGAATTAGAGTGCAATAAGTGACCAAAATACGCAATTATAGCCTACCATCAACACCCCACACTTAAACCATTGCTCGTCCTCGAGCAATCAAACTACACTTCACATAGAACACGACATTTTTCAACAACTCTCATAACTCATCACACCAAGACTCTTTAAAACATATTAAGTACAATATCATAACCTCTTAACCTCAAGAATTGATTCAAAAGCACCACGCATTATTTATAACCCGCTCACTTACTCTATCCCAGAGGTCAATGACATATCTTTCCTTTATAAATTAAGTGCCCTCACACACAACAGAGAGTAGTTCCACACACAATAGAAATTAAGTACAATTAGGAACTCAAGATAGAAAGGATTCGCTCACTCTCAGAAACAACATTCATATGCCACAAAAGACGTACCATAGGCTCGCCCGTAGTGTACTACTCTACTAATTGAGCTCATTCAGTCAAAGATCAAGTAGGAATTTATTTGGTTGTAATGTAGGCTGCAGAATGTATATGATACATTTGGATATAAAAGTGACTACACCTCCCTAAGCACTTTAATACATACACTTAACCGTTAAACCCCACACTTATGTCAAATCATAACTCCACCTTCACATCGATTTACATTAACTCCCTACTTCCTTAAGCACAATTACATCAAGAGCCACCACTATCAAAGAATATTTTGCACAACAATACAACTATTTTTTTTTCTTTTGTTTTTCAATTCAAGTGGCTCTTACTTTTTCAATACATTGCACCTTTCTCCTTATTTCATTAGTTCCACTCAAAAGTCAAACCAACCACACCACACTTCAAATTTTACATAGTTCATAACCAATTCAAGTGCTCACGGGAGGTAAAAGGTTCAAATAGATGGTCAATTCAAACAAATGGGTAATGCTTGTAAAGTGGTTTCCAAAGAAACATGATTACAGGCTCAAAGGGCTTAACTAAAATACATAACAATTAGGTGGGTAAAATCATATAACTAGCTCAAATAAGAAATGCCCATATCACTTCTAAGACTGAATAAAACTACTATTTCGCCTTGCAAACACACAGGGCAAGTTCTAGACATCAGATGCAATGCACAGAATAACACAAAACCTCACACACATATGGCACATAAATCACTCAAGATCGGAATCACGACACTCTAGTCAGAGCATTTAGGCAATGTTAAGATCATACACTTTAAGGTACTTATGCAAGAGTCAGAAATTGAGCCTAAGCGTCACAACTAAAGCACTCACTATTCTCGAGGTATAATAGAGTCGAGAGATATTGCCTTCCCTTAAATTATAGCACAAGGTTTCCTACTCCTACCAAAATAAAAACTAACTATACCCGGTTCAAACAAAGTCCTTGAAAAAGAATCGCGACACAAAGAAAAACCACGGGGGAATTAATACACTACCTAACAATAGGAAATCTTTTTGTCTTTTTCTTTCGACTTTAATCCCTCAAGAAACCTGTCGAATGATATTCATCGTCGGGAAAAATCAAAAATTTTAAAATATTTTTTTCTCAATTATTTCCTATCTCTAACAACTACAACTAACAAGCGAAGAAGAAAAAAATAAAAAAAACTAATATACATATATACAAAATATCCCCACCCCACACTTTAAGTTGTGGCTTGTCCCCATGACACACAAAGAAAATGCAAATGTGAAGAAAAATTCCATGATCAAGTCATTCCATGTCAAATACAGTTCCGGGGTCCAGATGACAAGCCCGACCAAGTTCACGCAGCCATGCCATGATCTTCTTCTCGGACTTGGCATTCTGTGTAGCAAGGGAGTCCACTCGAGCTCCCAAATTAGTGATTGAAGTGCGGATCCCCGCCATCTCATGTTCTAAAGTGACCATTCTCGTGTCCCATCCACCGCATGAAAGTTCTCCAACACCCCGCTCATGCAGTGGAGAAGCAACAACATCCTCACCATGCACCTCATATACCTCATCGGGCCCATCAGATTCCTCACTATCCGCCTCAACAGCCCCAGTAGGTTCTTCCCAATTACAACTTTATCAGCCCAAAATTTCTGTTCGCGCTTGACTTTCCCATCCATGGCCCTATTTTTCGGTACCCGTGCCTCACGACATAACCGAGTGACTAGTGACGGGAAAAAGAACCCATACCTTTGCACATGACAACGAATTGTCATCTCGTATTAAATGACCTGAGCCACATCAAAATCATAGCCATTGATAAAGCACCAAATCAGAGCAGCCCGGGGACCATTTACCTCAGTTGTATTGCCTAAAGGCATCAGTCGGTTATTAATGATGTATAGCCAGCACTTCCCCTCGAAAGTGAGCGAAGACGAGTGAAATTTGTGCCCCTCCTTTAGCCACACCTCCTTCCCAGGTACACAAATGGTTGCAAAGAACAGGCGCCACATGTATGGTTTTCTGCTGTGCGTGAAATAGTAGCCACCTGCATCAGGGTCTTCCAAGTACTCCGGCAAGTGATAGGCCCCTTGGATGGCCTCCTTGGAGAAGTCCACTCTATTCTTCCGGACTGTGCAGACATGGTCCTCATGTTCCGGGCAGTCCCGAACAACCATTAAGTTTGCCTCATCAGGTTCTTCGAAGAACACCCCTATTCCTTGCCTAACCAATTCCTCATACACTCAAGGACAGTCATTTTAGAGAGACCTAATATCAATTCCCCTTTCCAGTATGGGCTTTTTGCTTGCTTTGCTATGAAATCGTTCTTGAGCTTCCTTGGAGACGAACTTGTTTTGATCATATGGGCGAGCGAATGCAGAAGCTCGTGACCTGGGCGTGCCCATTTGACCACTAGTGGTGGTAATTGTGGTTTTTCTTTTCTTGGAGGGAGCCATATCACATGAAACAAACCGCCAAATATCAGCTAGTGAATCACTCGGCGAACCAAGAAAGGCTACTCAGACTTCACCCTCACACTTGGTTACAAATTACACCCTCAACCTCATTGTGGCATTTACACAAACACTTAACATGCACAACTATTCCTAACATCCCACAAGCAATTTTAGCCCTAGCTGGACTACATTCATACCAATATCACTGCCTATCAACTATATTTTCAGGCTCCATGATGAAACTCAACCTCCACTCCATAAGAAAAGGAGAACAAAAGAAAGAACCAAAAAAATTATTACAAACAAACAAGGAAAAATAGAAACAAGGGAAAAAGCATCTCACGTACTTGAGGGGTCTTTGAGAAAGAGTGCTCGTGAGGAACAGGGAAGGGAGAAGAGTAGGGGAGTGGGTTTGTGTTGTTTTTGCAGAGAGGATATGAGAGAGAGGGGGGGGGGTTAGGGTTTTGTGTAAAAGAAGCGGGAAAGGGGAAAATTTAGAGGGGTGGGGGGGAGGGGTTCGAGGGGGGGTCCAAAATTAAAAGAAAGAGGTACTTACCTGTGCGCGGTTGGGTGCATGTACGATCGGGTCATCCCGTGCGTGGCCGCGCATATATGACAGTATACTAGTGCAGGTGCGCGACTGTATGCGTGGTCAACCCCTCATATGTGCGGCCGCGCACATACCAACATAGTTTGACATCGTCTTTTGCGTGACCATATGCGTGAGGTACCCTACCAGGTGCCGGGTCGTGCACGGGTACATTCACATGGAGCCTTTTAGACACCTCAGTTCCGACCGTCAGCAACATATACCTTCATGCACCTACCAAGTCATAATATACACTAATTTCTACCTACTCTACGCGACAAACAAAAGTGAAAAATTAAGCTAGTAAAAGAGTTAGAGATAGTTCTGAGTTATAGTCATCAACTTGACTCAACCAGACATCCTCAACTGATTATGATGCTCGAGGATTGCTGAGCAAATCCTCCAGCAAGATACGATTTTAGCCTGTGCCCATTCACTTTGAAACTCTCCATTCCGTCCATGTTCTGGATCTCAATTGCCTCATATGGTGATACATGTTTCACCACATACAGTCCCGTCTATCTAGACTTAAATTTTTCGGGGAACAATCTGAGTCTACTATTGTACAGTAAGACTTTTTTCCTTCATGAAATTCCTTAAGTTTAATCAGGCGGTCATGCCATTTCTTCATCTTTTCCTTGAAAATTCACGCATTCTCATACGCGTCCAATCTAAATTCCTCCAGCTCATTCACCTGTGACATTCTGTGCTCACCTGCAAGACTAAGATCAAGATTACGCAATTTAATTGCACAATAAGCCTTATGCTCTATTTCTAGAGGTAAGTGACATGACTTTCCTTATACTAACTTGAAGGGTGAGGTCCCTATGGTTTTTTTGAACGTTGTTCTATACGCCCATAAAGCTTCATTGAACTTCACTGACCAATCTTTTCTAGAAGCACTAACCGTCTTTTCTAGAATTTTTTGAGTTCACAGTTAGCTACTTCTACCTGCCCACTAGTTTGAGCATGATATGGGGTTCCTGTTTTATGAGTTACCCCATATTTAGACAGCAAAGTGGCAAACTATTTATTTATAAAATGTGACCCATTATCACTGATGATGACTCGGGGAGTTTCAAAGCGGGTGAAAATATTCTTTCGAAGATATTCACATACTACCCAAGCATCGTTGGTCCTAGTAGGGATTGCCTCGACCCACTTGGAGACGTAGTCAATGACCACTAGGATGTACTCATAGGATTGGGACGATAGGAAAGGTCCCATGAAGTCGATGCCCCAGACATCAAAGATTTCGCACACCAAAATGGATTTTTGGGGCATCTCGTCCTTTTTACTAATGTTACCTGTCCGTTGGCACTTGTCACATGTAGCCACGTAAGATCTTGAGTCTTTGTACAGAGATGGCCAGTAAAAACCGGCCTCAATGCCCTTCGTCGCTGTCCTATTTCCCCCATAGTGTCCTCCAGCTGCTCCATCATGACAATGGGACAATATGCTTCCCGTTTCCTCTTTTGGTACGTATCTCTGAATTTCACCATCTGCATATAATTTAAACAAAAAGGGGTCATTCCATAAGTAACTTTTTACCTTATTTTGCAGCTTCCTTTTCTGGTTGGAGGTTAAGTCGTGTGGCAGCCACCCACTAGCCAGAAAGTTGGCTATGTCGGCGAACCATGGCGGTCTATCAGAGACTGCTGCAATGGAAAAATTCTGCTCATCTAGGAACTCTTCCCGAATGTCCATCGCTTCAACAATTGGTTTCTCCAATCGCGACAGGTGGTCAACCACTTGATTTTCTGTGCCCCTCCTGTCTTTGATTTCTAGATCAAGTTCTTGCAGCAACAATACCCGCCGCATCAGATGCGGTTTGGACTCTCTCTTACTCAGCAAATATTTTAGTGCTGAATGATTATATGCACTATTACCTTGCTTCCCACCAAATAGGATTTAAACTTGTCAAAAGCAAAGACCACTACAAAGAACTTCTTCTCCGTGGTAGCACAATTCACCTGAGCATCATTCAAGGTCCGCTTTGCATAGTAAATGGGTCGGAACAGTTTATCTCTCCTCTGCCCCAGCACTTCTCCCACTACCACATTACTAGCATCGCACATTATCTCAAAAGGTTCACTCCAGTTAGGAGTCACCATTATGGGAGCACTCACTAGCTTTTCCTTGATCAATTCGAATGCTCTAAGACACTCCACATCGAACAGAAATTTCACATCCTTGGTAAGTAATGTAGTTAAGGGCGTGGTATTGCTGGAGATATTCTTGATGAACCTTTTATAGAACCGGCATGCCCCAAAAAACTTCTGATGCTCTTCACTGAAGTCGGTGGTGGGAGCTTAGCTATCACATCTATATTAGCTCTGTCGACCTCAATAACTTCAGCTGTGACTTTATGGCCCAAGACTATCCCCTCCTTAACCATGAAGTGACATTTTTCCCAGTTGAGTACTAGGTGAGTGTCCTTATATCGTTTCAGAACAAGTTCGAGGTTCCTCAAGCAATCTTCGAAGTCATCTCCAAATAGAGTAAATTCATCCATGAACACCTCCAGCCACTTCCCATTCAAATCTGAAAAGATTGACATCATGCATCTCAGAAAAGTAGATGGTGCGTTGTATAGTCCAAAAGGCATTCTCTGGTATGCAAGATTTCGGAAGGGCAGGTAAAGGTGGTTTTTTCAACATCTTCGGGAGAAATGGATATTTGCTTGTACCCTGAATACTGATCGGCTCCAACCCTACACCACTATATAATGGCAAGGAGTGGTCGATGCAGCTTTTACCCGAAGGGTCGGGATCGATTTCCACAAGTAGTTAATATTGGTTGGGAGTTGGGTTTCTATCTAATCTAGCTACACGTGTTGCTTTTAATTGTACTTCTAACCATGCTTGGATTTGTTTCTATTCTACTTTTAATGCTATTGATTGCTGAAAATAATCTAAGTACAATATTTTTGTAAGAGTTTTCTCAATTGATACAAAGCACTAGGGAAATGGCTTACACCTAGGCGAGTATCTAATGGGATCTAAAATGTAGGACAAGCTTATTATATTTGGGGTGGTGATATAACCTTTACACATAGTTACTCACTCTATGCCTCTCGGTAGTTCGAGTGACTTTGCCCTGATTGGGTTTCTCAAGCCTAATTGGGTGTTCAAACAATGCAAGTAAAATTGGCTTAAGTCGGGTATTACTATCTCTAGGTTTAACCCTTTAATTGGGCTATCAATCTCTTGAATGCACCCCAATTCCTTGTTAGCCTAATTTTCCTAGACTTAGTCCCTCTTTCTCAAGAAGAGTCTAAGTCATAAAGGCACGAATCAGTGTTTGCAACCACCAATTCTACAATTAAAGCTTGAATCAAGCTAAATATCACTAACTCATAAACAATTAAGCCCTAAATTTGAAGACCCATATATAAATACCCACACTAGGGTTGGGTCACAACCCTAGCTAATGGGTTTAGCTACTCATAATCAAGGTAGAAATCAAAGATGAAGATGAAATATAAGCCATAAAAGTTGATTACAAGAATAAAATCTAAGAATATAAGCTAAAGTTGCTCTAAAATTACTCTATATAGTAAAGTACGGCTGTTCACGAGGTCCCTGCTACAAAAGATGACCTAAAAATGTGACAAAGATCTATTTATACACAGCGGAAATTACTGGGCAAAAATACCCCTACGGAGGTTCCGCTGTCAGCGAAATAATGGACGCCTCAGCGTATGGACTTTTGCGGCCGCGCAAAAGTAGGCGCGGACCGCGTTTCTTCTCTTTTGTGCTTGGTTTAAACTTGATTTTGCGGGAAGCGTAAACGTTACCGCCTCAGCGTTAGCATCAACCGCGATCGCGCAATTTGGACGCGGACCGCGCTCCTCAGTTAGGCTCACTTTGCAGGGTCTCTGAACCTTGATCGGCGCTCTCAGCAGAATTTGCATCGCAGCCGCGTCAGGTATTCTGCTGCCACGCTATTTCATCGCGGTCAGCGGTCTCTGTTGTACCCAAAAATACCTTCTCTGAATCTCAACTCCGCGGACAGCATAATTGTGGCCGCTTCAGCGATGGACCTTCCGCGGCCGCTCTTTTCCTTCGGTCAGCGCTTTTATCTCAGCTTTGAATTTGTGCAAATTTAACTCCTTCATGAGTTGATTATGGCTTTCTTGCCTTATTTTGACCAAACCCTGCAGACAAGCACAATAAGTCAGTTTTCGGGAATACTTTTACACATTTTTGATCCAAAACCTAAGCAAAAGAGAGCATAAGATAGGCTAGAATCCATAGTTATCAACTCCCCAAAACTTAAGCTTTTGCTTGTCCTCAAGCAAACAAAGTAATTCCCACCTCCACAAGGAAAATTTTAGCTGTTCTAAGGTGACTTCATCAAGCATCAATTGGGACTACAATTACCCTCAACACAAATGGATTATCAACAACACACAACCTTTTAAGCACCATAGCTCTTGTCACGATCCAGATTTTCCATCCTCGGGAGTCGTGATGGCGCCTACTAATGTGAGCTAGGCAAGCCAATTATTGAACCATCTTCCTTTTTACCAATTTTATTCTCTTTAACAAATACAAAGAATTAACATTTGAACAACGGAACATAACATAAGCGGAAGAAAACAATAAACCATCTGGCATGAATATCTTTTACAACTATTTGAGTCTCAACTACCCAGAACTGGTGTCACAGTTTCACAGACGGTCTAAGAATACTACAAGTAAAGTTCTGAAAGAATTAAATACAACACTGTCTCTGGAAATACATGTAAGAAACAGGAAAGTAAATAGAAGGAGACGCCAAGGCCTACGGACGTCTGCAAGGCTACCTCGGGTCACCTGATGAACAAGGGTCAGCAATCACACCGCAGTCCGAAGTCTACAACACTGGGGTCTGCACAAAAGAGTGCAGAGTGTAGTATCAGCACAACCGACCCCATGTGCTGGTAAGTGCCTAGCCTAACCTCGGCGAAGTAGTGACGAGGCTAGGACCAGACTATCAAATAAACCTGTGCAGTTATATGATATACAACGGAAAGTAAAGCAGAAATAAGCAAGTAGAGATGGGAGGGGGAAACATGCTCCGGGGGTAACAGGTAAAAACAGATTATCAAAAGAACTATAAAGGAATCAAAATCCAACCCCTAACAAGAGTAAGGAAAACAAGGCAGATTTCACTTTCTTTTCACATCTTGTGGTAGGCGTACCACCCGCTCCCATATCATTATATCTTGTGGTAGGCGTACCGCCCGCTCCCATTTCATTATATCTTGTGGTAGGCGTACCACCCGCTCCCATTTCATTATATCTTGTGGTAGGCGTACCACCCACTCCCATTTCATTATATCTTTGTTGCGGCGTGCAACCCGATCCGTATATAATATTATTGCGGCGTGCAACCCGGCCCATATATAATATTGTTGCGGCGTGCAACCCGATCCATATATAATATTGTTGCGGCGTGCAAACCGATCCATATATAATATTGTTGCGGCGTGCAACCCGATCCATATATAATATTTACAATTATAACGAGAGTCCCGACAAGGAATCAATAAGGTCTACACTAACCCGGCGAGGGATTCGACAGCATAAGAAAATATGACCCGGCAAGGAAGAAACAGCTATAACCAAACTTATTTCAACGTCTAGCTACCTCAATTATAACTCAACTTGTTCCAACATCTAACTACCCCAACCATAACTTACTTATTCCAACATCTAACTACCTCAGCTATAATCGAACTTGTTACAACACCTAAGTACCTCCGCTATAACCAAACTTATTCCGATACCTAACTACCTCAGCTATAAACAAAATCCCTACCCAACACAAAGAATCATCAACCTAAGCATCCGAAACATCAATTAAGAACACAATGCAAGGGGATCACAACTCAACAATAGCCTGGCAAGGGAGCAACATAATGATCTTTTCTCTTACTCACTTTTACTTCACAGTTCATTTCACAACTCGAGCCAATGCTCTAGAGGTTCAACTGTCACTTATACTTTCACAATTCGTTCTACAACTGGAGCCATCGCTCCTCAATGTTCATAAGTCACAATCCTTTCCACAACTTTACACAACAAATAGAAATACTCACCAAGGCATGAATAATATAACAAAGTCATGAAAATCACAACATAAGACTCACGGTCATGCTCGACACCAACGTATAGATACTCGTCACCATGCCTATACGTCGTACTCAGCAAGAAACAAATAGCAAATAGGACACAACTCCTAATCCCTTAAGCTAAGGTTAGACCAAACACTTACCTCGAACTTCCACGGCCAGCTCAAGCCTCAAACACTGCTTTTCCTTTCGAATTCGGCTCCAAATCAATTGAATATATACATAATCGACTTAATAACATCAATAAATGCTAAACAATTCAATTCCAATGCTTAATTATAGCTTTCTAATCATTCTTCCCAAAAACCCAAAAATCGACCCCGGGCCCGCTTGGTCAAAACACGAGGTTCAGACCAAAATCAAATCACCCATTCACCCACGAGCCCAAATACATAATTATTTCCAAAATTCGACCCCAAAACGAGGTCTAAATCACAATTAATCAAAAAGCCCTAGTTCTACCCAAATCCCTAATTTTCTACCTTTAATTCCATGTTTTAAGCCTAGAAATCTAATAGATGTTGATGAAAATGGAAGAAAACTAGTTAAAGATTACTAACCCACGAGTTAATGGTGAAAAGATGCTTCAAAAGTCGCCCTAGAACCTTGGAGAAGAAGAAGTTTGTGAAGTCTTGTGAAAATCCCGAAATGGTTCTGTTTTGGAGTTTTAAAAATAACTGGGCGAATTAAACCTACGCGTTCGCGATGGGACCCTCGCGTTCGCGATGGTCCAGGTCTGAAGACCTTCGCGTTCGCGACACAGCGGCTCGCGTTCACGGAGAGTTATCTCCTTGTGCCTCGCGTTCGCGTCCTTGAGGTCGCGTTCGCATAGCTATAGTACCCCACCCCCGCCCAGGCTCACTTTTGCCTTCGCGTTCGCGAAGCCAGGGACGCGTTCGCGAAGGTATAACTCCCCGCTGCCTCGCGTTCGCGACCCGGTCAACGCGTTCGCGTAGAAGGAAATCTCCTTCAACTAATTTTACTCATCGCGTTCGCGAGGGTTCTCCCGCGAACGCGAAGAAAACCATACCAGAACTGGAACCTGCAATTATCATAAGTCCAAAACCACTCCGAAACACTCCCGAGCCCTCGGGGCTCCAAACCAAACACATGCAGTAACTCAACAACATCCTACGAACTTAACCGTGCGTTCAAATTGGCAAAATAACATCATAAACATCGAATTAAGCCTCAAAATCCATAATTTCTTCCAAATTTCATAAAACATCAAATTTTCCATTTTAAGTCCGAAACACGTCAAACGACGTCCGTTTTCAACCAAACTTTACAGAAAGTGCTTAAACCATATATAAGACCTGTACCGGGCGCCGGAACCAAAGTACGGGCCTGATACCATCACTTTCTAATCAAATGTCATTTCTAATTTTCTTAATTATTTCCAGAAAACAATTTCACACAAAAATTCATTTCTCGGGCTTGGGACCTCGGAATTCGATTCCGGGCATACGCTCAAGTCCCATATTTTCCTACGGACCCTCCGGGACCGTCAAATTACGGGTCCGGGTCCGTTTACCCAAAATGTTGACCGAGGTCAAATTTATTCATTTTAATATCAAAATTTAGCATTTTTCTCACAGAATTCATATTTAAGCTTTCCGGCTACGCACCCGGACTGCGCAAGCAAATCGAGGCAACCCTAAATGAGGTTTTCAAGGCCTCGGAAGCACAGAATGGGTAAGAAAATAGGTGATGACCCTTTGGGTCGTCACAGCTCTAGTGCGACACAAGAGCATCAAGAGTTGACTTAACTCATCAAGGAAGCTCGCTCTACTATGTAAGTCATTGTGGAACCCAAACTCTTTTTCCTATACTCTCCATAAGTAAATCTCACTTTAGAATATAGCACTCCGAACAAGGGTTGTGGAAAAGAACACTCATCTCTCTCAAAGGAAGGTCATAAGTCCGGCTCTAAGTACCATAAGCTTGCCCCTTATGTGAATCACCACTAATGTAAGCTCACTCAACTCAAAATCATATAGGGCTTTCGCGGGAATGTAATGACGGCTTTTGGTTCAAGGTAGGATATATCGGTCTATGAAGGTTTCATCTTTCCTTAAGCACTTCATTTTCTCATTTCGGCTCACACTTTCTTGACTCGTTGAGTCATTTCCTTCTTTCTTAGGGGACTAGAGAGACGCACTGTCACTCTTTCTTGTTCATGACAATCATTTTTCTCCTTTCTAATCATTCCAAGCCTTTCATCATTGCTTTTATTGAATCCCTTCATTTTTCTATATTATTCACTTTCTTTTTGACTTTTTTGGTTTTTCGTTCTTTTTTTTTTGCCTTTCCTTTTCTTCATTTTGTACCTTTTATCACTTTTGCATTCCTCGTCTCTCCCCCCAAACTTATGCTTTTGCTAATTGTGCTAAGGAAAGATCGGGTTCCAAGAGAGGGTCATTTTAGAACGGATAAAGGCTTGTATCATGGTTATTGAAATAAGGGCTTCGGCTCAACGGGGTTGACTAGGGATATCATATTTGGTGGGCTTTGGATGCTTTCAAGTTTCAATTTGGATCAAGGATAGCCTATAATCATTTCTCAAGTCGAGCTACACTTAGAATTTCTCCTAGACAAACATTCTGGCAAGTTCTAGACTTATTGGCACGAGACTTGGACTTGCAAATCAATACCTCACCTCACAAGCTGTTGGATTGCTAAAGAGAACAGAGTCGAGGGTCCACAACAACCCTAGCTAAGATTGAGCAACACAAATGGCTCCTAAAAACCACTCGATGATTGTTTAGTTAACACAAGAGTCTAAAGTTCACAACTATCACCATTCTTTGCACATCAATTTGTTTCTAACCATAAGGTCAAAGGTAAATGTGCGAGGCCCAAGTGAAGCTTTGCCCAAGACACTTTTATTCATTACTACTATTTACACAAAAACATAAAGAAATCGGACTCAAACCCTTAAGAAGGTTGTCATGCCATTCATCATCGCGAAGAGCCACCCAGTTCAACAAATTCCACCTTTGGAAAGAACCGTGGCATTAAGAAAATCAAAGGCTTATTGATCACGAAATCTTTTAAAAGTAAGAAGCTACAAATTGAAAAAGGAACTACTAAATGAAATAAGAAGCTATGCTATTAAGGAAAATTGCAAAAGAAGTTATAAAGTAAAATACGGAAAGTATACTGAATATGTACACTAGGGGATTGAGACGAATATACATAAAAGGGGAATGGATATATACATGGAAAGATAACTTTATATATATACCAAAAGTACGAAAATAAAGTACGATAAGTAAAAAAATAAAGAAAAGAAATAGTATCAAGGTTATTACACACCAATATCCGAATCATCATTAAAATCAAAATAAGGCCACCCCCCAAATAAAAATTAGCATTGTCCTCAATGCTATCAACAAAAGTAGAGTAGGGGAAGGGCAGAGAGTAAAGAAGAACTCCCTATGATGCCTCTGTTTGCATGGGGTCACTGGCTAGGTCCTGTGGCTGGCCTGAGTCACCTCCCTCGGGGTCCTCCAGCTCAATCTCCAAATCCTCAGTTTGGGGGATCACCCCTCTCCTCATGGGCTCTCTGTCAGCCTCCTGCTCTGGTGTCTGTGCTGCCTGAGCTGCTGGAACTGACTCCTCTAAGAGTAAGTCCAGTGGTATGTCTCCAGCTGATCTAATCTTCTCAACCTCCTTGCTCAGCAAGTTGACTGAATCCTTGTTAACCACTCCGGTGATCACCTTGGCCATAATATTCACGACTTTGATCGGGTACCCCGCCATGATAGCCCCCAAAATAATAGCCCGAGAGACCGGCATATCACTGTCATGCGTAGTAGGGTCCAACCGGCTGCACACAAAAGTTTCCCACCCCTTCGCCTTGAAGCTCAAAGTGTTCCTATAGATCGGGACCCCAGGTGTCAGCCAAGCTGGAGTAGTCCCAGGAAGAGCAATCACCGATGCAAGCCAAGGGCGGGCTAACTAATCCAAAGCCACCTTTTCCAGATATAGGGACTCATCCTTGTCATTGAACCCAGCATAGTCATTCAGCGTCTTGCCATCAAATCTGATCTTCCGATTCCTCACCTTGGTCACATATGTGCCCTTTTTGATGTGGGCTACGTTGTCATAGAACTCTTTGACTAAATGTTCATTAGCCTCTGGCAGCTTGCTTGTGATGAATTTCCACCCCACTCTTTCATCAAATTGCCTCTTCACATTGGGGTTGTGGGGTAGAAAATCCCTTTCTATTCTCGAGGGCGAGAGACCTATGCAGCCACCATTCCCGGAATTTGTGATAGGCTTTCTCACTAACAAATCTTTATTTCCATACCACAGGGTTTCTAGATCTTTCCAACCCCCCGACGTTGGTGTCACCCCCTCTCCCGTCATCCGGTATCTCAGCATCAACATCAATATCAGCAGAAGCAGGAGCAGCTGGTGAGGCCGGAGTTGTAGGAGGTGGGAAAGATAATCCCGACGCCTCACTAGATGACTCAGTAGAGGAGGTGGGTACATCCACCAGTCGGTACCTCTCCGGGAAATCCGAGACATTAGTGGGTACAGAATCACCTTCCGAAACTTCTCGGGAAGGGACGTACTCACTTGTGTCCAAGTGGTCCGCAACTTTGATGGCCTTTCGCATCATCCCAATGGATTGTTGTACTTTTAGGGGTAACTTGATCCTTCCTCGTCCCCTTCCTCAGGAGGACTCTGCTCTCCCTTTTTGTTTATCACTCCTGCCTCTAGATTTGACCATTGTCTGCAGGGAATAAGCCATGAAACAAATTCAGAACAATGTATCAATCATATGGTTAAGCATTGCAGTTGAAGCTAAAACATTGCACATGGAAATAAAGCATAGCAGAGGACTTGCATATACTGCCTAAGGGTGTCTAACGGGCCGGGTCAGCCCGGTTCCAGATAGGCCCAGACCGGTTAAAATCGGAATCGGCCTGGACCGGTAGAAGGGGGCCGGGTGGGGCTGGGTTATAGGGGTAGGGCAGTTTGTACCGTTCACCTTCGAACCACCGGTTAACCGGACCGGTCAAACCCGGTCAATGAACAGTATTCTTCAACCGGTTAACCGGCCCGGCCCAGACCGTCCCAGACCGGTTTAACGGTAACAAATTTCTTTTTTTATTTTTTTTAAGGTGGGCTCAGATTCCTGACCGTTGGCAACGGTCCATTTCACAATATGGCCGTTGCCCAACGACTGAATTGCCTATTTAGCCCATTTTTGGGTTTTTTTATAAAAATTAACCCCCCTTTGAAAATCTATAAATACCCCCCCCCTCTTCCTCATTTCTTCACTAATCTCTCAATTCTCAATTCAAGACTTCAAGTTAAATCATGCCTTGTACTTTTACAGTGCGCTCATATGTTTGGGAACACTTTGAGGTGGTAGAAGAAAATGAAGAAGTTCAGAAAGTAAAGTGCAAGAATTGTGATCTAGTCTTAAATCGTCGTCCAAAGTGTGGCACAGGCAGTTTAAGGAGGCATTTAAAGAATTGTCTTGAGCGTCCTCCGGAAATTCGTATTTAAGTTGATTTGAGACAATTCGTGTTATTTTAAAATTATTAGACGTATTTATGCTTAATGATTTAGTTTGTTAGATTATGCAAACTTCAAGTATTTATGCTTAAAATTATTATTTTTTGTTATTTTTTTATTTTAAAATTATTAGACGTATTTATGCTTAAAATTACTATTCTTTTGTTAATCTTGTTAAATGCAAACTTCAGTTTCGTAATTTTGAAATAAATGTAGCACTTGCAATTTATAAGTGCAATTTTTTTCCATCTTCATTGTATTTTTTATATTTTTACTTTATATTAATATAACTTACAATAGTTATACAAAAATACAAAATACAAAAAAAAAAATTAAAAATAACAATAACCCGGCCCGGCCCCATGAACCCGTAACCCTTACGGTTCAATTTTTACCCGGATGAACCCGAACCCGTTAAACCCGGTATGCCCCAACCCGTAATCGGGCCAGACCATAACCCGTACGGGTACCAAATTCCCCTACCCAGCCCGGCCCGACCCACCCATTAAACACCCATAATACTGCCTCTCAGAATCAGGATCCGCTAACCGCAGAAAAAGAGGCACGACGGCGAAAAGGTAACCGCGGTCCGCTTAAAAAGGAATCCGGTCGCGAAATGTTGAGAATCGACTACCCATTCTCTGAATTTAGACTACTGCTGAGAGCGAAAAAAGGGGCGCGGCCGCGAAAGCTGCACCGCTGTCCGCGAAAAAATGAATGCGGCCGCGGACCCTACTTGGCAGTTCTCTGAACTAAAAATCCGCGGACCGCGAAAAAAGAAGCGCGGCCGCGTAAAGCAGGCCACTGAACGCGGAATTTCCACCGCTTACCGCAGAAAACAAACCATTATTACTCTACACTTAGATGAATGCTAACCGTAGAATTACGTCCACGGTCGCGGAATTCAAAAAGAACGGGCACTGAAGGGTCTTTTACTAGCATACAAATTAGGCAAATAGGTGCTAAAATGAACAACCCTACCCCCTATTAGGCATACATAACAAATACCCACATGAATTTTTAACATCGATACCTATATTATGGTGATCAATCAAACCCTAATTAAAAAGAAGAAGTTAAAACTAAAAGAAAAGAAAAGCAAACATATAAAAGCAATGCATTGATTTGAGCATACCAGCTGTTTGATTGTGTGTTGGAAACTACTTCTGATTAGTGTTATGATGTTGGGAGAAGATTAGAGGAGATGAACAGTAGACTAATTCTTTTGAGAGTGAAAAGTGCGAAAAGGGTAAAAGGAGGAGGGCCCTCCTATTTATACTAAAACCCTCGGGGCCCACATCGACCTACCTGGTGCGGCCGCGGAATTCCACCGCGGTCCGCGCTTTTGGCTGAATTGAAGAGTTGTATGTTCCATAACACCGCTGAGAGCGGAAAAGTGGCTGCGGCCGCGGAATAAGGTCCGCTGACAGCGAAAAAAACATTGCGGACGCAGTTGAATCTTTAGAGAAGTCATATTTTGGACTTTTCAAGATCGCGTCCGCTACAAGATCACGCCCTCGCGAAAAAGCTTCCGCTGACCACGGAATTTTGAGCGAGGTCAGCGGTCCAATTGCATATTTAGGCAAATTTTCCAGTATTAGTCCTGCACTGCATCAAAGATTCCTACACAAATCTCACAACCAGTTAGTCCAAAACAAATCCTACACTAAGAAGAAAATCAAAAATAAAGAAAAACACATGGGTTGCCTCCCAAGAAGCGCCTGATTTAACGTCGCGACACGACGCATGTTACCATCATCATTTGATTTAACGTCGCGACACGACGCCTGATTTTCGGTCACAGTATAATAAACTTGGGCATCATTCATCGTTTTGCTTGCATAATAGACCGGATGAAATATTTTGTTGATCCTTTGCCCCAAAACCGCTCCTACCGCAACGTCACTAGCATCACACATGAACTCAAATGGCAAGCTCCAATTTTGGTGCGGTGATGATGGGAGTGGTAATCAATCTATACTTGAGAAGCTCAAAAGCTTTCATGCACTCATCATTAAACACAAGCTTTGCATCCTTTTCCAACAATTTGCACAAGGGATTCACTACCTTGGAGAAGTCCTTGATGAACCTTCGGTAGAACCCCGCATGCCCAAGAAAGGTCCTCACTCCTTTGATGGAAGTAGGAGGAGGGAGTTTTGAAATCACTTCAATATTCGATTTGTCCACTTCGATACCGTTCTTTGAGATCTTACGGCCGAGGACAATGCCTTCCTCGACCATAAAGTGGCACTTTTCGCAATTAAGCACTAGATTTGTCTCTTCACATCGGGCCAACACTTTGTCAAGATTACCCAAACATTCTTCAAACGAGCCATCCACAACACTAAAATCATCCATGAACACTTCTAAGAAGTCTACCACCATGTCCGTAAATATAGCCATCATACACCGCTGAAAGGTAGCCGGTGCATTACACAAACCAAATGGCATCCGTGAAAATGCAAAGGTGCCATACAAACATGTGAAGGTGATTTTCTCCTGGTCCTCCGGCGCAATCAACATCTGGTTATCGCCTGAGTACCTATCCAAAAAGCAATAGTAGGAACACCCAGCAAGTCTATCCAGCATTTGGTCAAGAAAGGGCAATGGAAAATAATCTTTGCGGGTCACTTTGTTCAACTTCCGGTAGTCCATGCATACCCTCCATCCGGTGACAGTCCTAGCGGAGATCAACTCATTTTTCGCATTTGTGACCACATTCATACCCCCTTTTTCGGCACATATTGTACCGATGAAGTCCATGAACTATCCGAGATGGGGAACACAACCTCTGCATCTAGACACTTGATAAGTTCCTTCTTGAAGACCTCTTGCATAGCCTCGTTCAACCTCCTTTGATGTTCCACGGAGGGTTTGGCATCATCCTCAAGTATAATCTTGTGCATGAAATAGGCGGGGCTTATCCCCCGAATATCAGCTAGAGTCCATCCAATTGCCTTCTTCCTTCTTTGAAGCACCTCAAGGGTGGCATCTACCTGCACGTTAGTAAGGCACGAAGAAAGAATAACAGGTAAAGTTGAACAAGGGCCCAAGAATTCATACCTGAGGTGTGGAGGCAAAGGCTTCAACTCCAATACGGGAGGTTCCTCGATTGAGAGCTTTCTTGGTGGAGTCTTTATATTCTCAAGATCCAAGGAAAGTTTACGGGGCTCATAGGAGTAAGAACCCATTCCTTGCAAGGCGTTGACATACTCAACCAAGCCTTCATCCTCGGTCACATCATGGTTCAACAATACAGCTTACAAAGGATCCTCCACATTGATCATGGCACTCGTGTCATCAGCTATCACCTCCGTCATCTGATCCACAAAAGAACAAACCTCAGTACTATTCGTCTGCTTCATTGATTTGCACACGTGGAAGATAACGTTTTCATCAGCCACCCGTAAGGTGAGCTCCCCTGCTTCCACATCAACCAATGCCTTCCCTGTTGCTAGGAAAGGTCTTCCTAATATTATTGGCACCTCATAGTCGACTTCGTAGTCGAGAATCACAAAATCCGCAAGCAAAATAAACTTGTTAACCCGGACAAGAACATCATCAATAATACCAAACAGCCTCTTCATTGTTCGATCCGCCATTTGCAATCTCATTGAAGTAGCTCTCGGTTGACCAATAACCAAAGTTTTGAATATAGAGTAAGGCATCAAATTTGTACTTTCTCCCAAATCACACAAGGCCTTTGCAAAATCCGCACTCCTAATGGTACATGGAATGGTAAATGCGCCGGGATCTTCAAGCTTTGGAGCCATCGTGTGCATAATGTCACTCACTTGATGAGTCATTTTGATGGTCTCACAATCCATAGATCTCTTTTTAGTTACCAAGTCTTTCATAAACTTGGCATATCCCGGCATTTGCTCAAGAGCTTCCACCAAGGGCACATTGATCGACAAACTTTTCATCATCTCAATAAACTTCTTGAACTGGTTTTCATTCTTCTGCTTTGCACTTTAAGGGTAAGGTGGAGGAGGCCTTGTCAAAGGAGCCTTGTCCTCACCATTCACATTCTCTTCACTCACATGCTCATAACTATTGGATCATCGTCATTTTGCACTTCAACATCATCACTCACAACTTCCTTTTGCTTGGAGGTACTTGCTTCACTACCTCTACCGCTCCTTGTGGTCACTGCTATTGTATGGCCGGTATTGTTTCCACCCTTCGGGTTTACTACCGTGTCACTAGGTAGTGCCCCCTTACGGCGAGTGTTCAAAGCTTGCGAAATCTGGCCAAGTTGAACCTCCAGATTGCGGATAGAAGTATTATAGGATGCGAATTGGGCATCAAAGTCAGCGTTTTTCTTCATCATTTGCTCAAACATTGACTCAATCCTCCCCATCTCATTGTTTGACGAGCTAGAACCTTGGGACCGGAATAGAGGTGGATTGTTTGGTTGTTGAAACATTGGAGGTCTTTGAAAACTCGGCTCCCGATTACCTTGATTACCATTATTCTAACCCCCTTGGTTGTTGTTGCCACCCCAATTGCTATTGTTACCCCAATTCTGGTTATTGTTCCCTTAATTGTTGGAGTTGTTGTTGTTGTTGTTATTGTTCAGATTTCCTTGGGCTTGGTTGCCCCAATTCTGATTATTCCTTTGCGATCTCCATTGTTGATTTGGAGCATTACCCCGTTGCCCTTGATAGTTGTTGGCATACAAAACCTCTTCACTTTGCTCACCATATCTATCATCTTGGTTGTAACCACTGCTACCTTGCTCAAATTGATCTTGATTGCTTTGCATTTGTTGACTAGACTGTCTCCTCTTGTTTACCAATAGATTAACCCCTTCCATTGCGTTTACTTGCTTTGGTCCCTGAATCTGCTGAAGCTGTGCTTTGGCTAACTGGTTCATGGTTGTTGTCAACTCAACTATGGCTTGTCCGTGGTCTTGAAGTTCCTTGTAAAGATTTATGACATGAGGGTCCCCCTGAGGAATATTTGACCGACTCTGCCAGGCTGAGGACGTGTCAGCCATCTCATCAAGAATGTCACAGGCCTCGGCATACGACAGCTTCATAAAATTACCCCCTGCTAGCTGGTTTACCACACATTGATTTGCCGTGTTTATACCCCGATAATATGTTTGTTGGATCATTGCTTCAGTCATATCATTGTTAGGGCATTCCTTGACCAGAGTTCTATATCTATCCAGATTTCATGAAGGGGTTCATTTGGTTCCTGTTTAAAAGCTAAGATCTCATCCCTTAATGCAACCATATGTCCTGGTGAGAAAAACTTAGCTATAAACGTGTCGGCCAACTCATCCCACGTAGTGATGGAATGGTTGGGGAGTCTTTCGAGCCAGTCCAAAGCTTTCCCTCTAAGTGAAAAAGGGAACAATCTCAGTCTCAATGCATCCTCCGACACATTTGTCTGTTTGCTTCCCCAACAGGTATCCATAAAGCCCTTTAGATGTTTATATGCATTCTGATAGGGAGCGCTTGTGAAGTACCCTCTTTGCTCCAATAAGGTCAATATGACATTTGTAATCTAGAAATTGCCCGCCCAGATCTGGGGAGGGACAATTGCACTTGCGTAACCTTCATTTGGAAGCACCCGAGGAGCTGCTCGTGGAGGAGCTGGCGGAGGGTCTAGAATGTTTTCATTGGCCTGGCGGCCTCTTCTTTGAGCTTTAGGTACTAGAGGCACCTCATCTTCACCATTATCATCTACCTCCTCCCCCGGGAGAACATTTCCGATAGGGTCATTATTTGCCATTTTGTACCTGAATCGATTAACTCACACAAGTTAGTAAAATAGAAGGAAAGAAAAACAAGACACACAACTAGCCATATAGATAGCCAAAACCATTTAACTCCCCGGCAACGGCGCCAAAATGTGATCGGCTCCAACCCTACACCACTATATAATGGCAAGGAGTGGTCGATGCAGCTTTTACCTTAAGGGTCGGATCGATTTCCACAGGGAGTTAATATTGGTTGGGAGTTGGGTTTCTATCTAATCTAGCTACGCGTGTTGCTTTTAATTGCTCTTCTAACCATGCTTGGATTTGTTTCTATTCTACTTTTAATGCTATTGTGTGATGACCCAAACGGTCATCACTTGTTTTAAATTAAATTCTATGACTTCGAGGCCTTGAAAACCTCATTTAGAGTCACCTCAATTTGCGTGCACAGTTCGGGCGTGTAGCCGGAAAGCTTAAATATGAAAATCTATGAAACAAATGTTAAAATTTGGTTATAAAATGAGTTAATTTGACTTCGGTCAACATTTTGGGTAAATCGACCCGGACCCGGACCCGTGATTTGACGGTCCCGGAGGGTCCATAGGAAAATATGGGACTCAGACGTATGCCCGGAATCGAATTCCGAGGTCCCGAGCCCGAGAAATGAATTTTTAAAGGAAATTGTTTTTCCAAAATTGTTAAGGAAAATGGAAATGAAATTTGATTAGAACGTGTTGGTATCGGGCCCGTATTTTGGTTCCGGCGCCCGATACAGGTTTTATATACGATTTAAGATGTTTCTGCAAAATTTGGGGAAAAACGGACGTCGTTTGACGTGATTCGGACTTGAATTGCTAAAGTTGATGTTTTAAGAAGTTTGAGAAAAATGCTTTGGTTTTGAGGTTTAATTTGTTGATAATTATGTTATTTTAGCGATTTGATCGCACGGATAAGTTCGTATGATGTGGTTGAGTTAGTACATGCTTTTGGTTAGGAGCCCTCGCGTGTGTTTCGGGAAGTTTTGAGTTTAAGAAAAGTTGTAGATTTTCTGCAGTCAGTGCCCAGGGATTTTACCCTTTGCGTTCGCGTGGTATCACTCGCGAACGCGTAAGGCAAAGATCCCAGGTGTCCAGCTTCTTCTTCGCGAACGTGAAGCCACAGTCGCGAACGCGGAGCCTAGGGGGATTGCTCATCGCGAACGCGACCTGTGTGACGCGAACGCGTAGGGTCATGGGGAAGGGGTCACCACTTGTGCATCGCGAACGCGTAGGCTCGAGGAGTTCCTACTCCGGGAACGCGAGCCATTGTCCGCGAACGTGAAGGCTTCCCAGCCTGACCAATCGAGAACGCGAAGTGCCCATCGCGAACGCGAAGGGCAATTTTGCCCAGTTATTTTAAAGTCCCAAAACAGAACCCATTACAAGATTTTCATAAAATTTCATAAACCCTTTCTTCTCCAAAGCTCCTAGGCGATTTTTGAAGCACTTCTTCACCAAAGCTTCTTGGGTAAGTAATATTTAACTTGTTTCCTTCATTTTCCATTAACACCCACTAGAATCCTAGGCCTAAAACATGTAATTAAGGGTAGAAAATTAGGGATTTGGGTAGGACTAGGGCTTTTTGATTAATGGTAATTTAGACCTCGTTTTGGGGTCGAATTCTGGAAATAATTATATAGTTGGGCTCGTGGGTGAATGGGGGATTTGATTTTGGTCCGAACCTCGTGTTTTGACCAAGCGGGCCCGGGGTCGATTTTTGGGTTTTTGGGAAGAATGATTGGAAAGCTATAATTAGGCATTGGATTCGAATTGTTTAGCATTATTTGATGTTATGAAGTCATTTATGTATAGATACAATTGATTCGGAGCCGATTTCGAAAGGAATGGCGGTTTTTGAGGATTGAGTTGGCCGTGGAAGTTCAAGGTAAGTGTTCGGTCTAACCTTAGCTTGAGGGATTAGGAGTTGAGTCATATTTGTTACTTGTTTCTTGTTGAGCACGACGTATAGGCATGGTGATGAGTATCTATTCGTTGGTGTCGAGCATGACCGTGAGTCTTAAATTGATACTTGTTGTATTCTTGAATGATACTATGGTTGCAATAGTGAGTAAATCCATGGTATTGCGCAAAGACTTAGTTTATTTTCGTGGAAGTTACTTATGAGTTAGAAATGGTGACAACTGAGATGATTAGGAGTTGAGTTGAGAATGGTTATAGTTGATTCTCCCTTGCCGGGACGTATATACTTGTACTGTTGAGTTCCCTTGCCGGGATAGTATAATTTATGGTTAATCCCTTGCCGGGACTGTTTGTCATGGTCAATGTAAGCTGTATATTTGGAGCGGGTTGCGTGCCGCAACAAATTTTTATTTCTATATATATATGGATCGGGTTGCACACCGCAACAGATATTATATTGGATCGGGTTGCACGCCGCAACAGATATTATATTGGATCGGGTTGCACGCCGCAACAGTTATATATATATTGGATCGGGTTGCACGCCGCAACAGTTATATATATATGGATCGGGTTGCACGCCGCAACAGTGTTAATTGGTAGGGGATCGGGTTGCGCGCTGCAACAGTAGTGTTATTGTATTGTTGTAGATACTGTACTGTTCATTCATGTATCTACTTGGTTTCTGTTAGTTTGATATTGTTTCCCGAAGCATGTACCTCCCTCCCTTTTAAACGGCTTATTACCTATTTATTCTTCCGCCATATATTATATAACTACAGAGGTTTATCTGGAGTCTGGTTCTAGATTCGTTACTACCTCGCCGGGGTTAGGCCAGACACTTACCAGCACATGGGATCGATTATGATGATACTACACTCTGCACTGTGTGCAGATACCGGAGCAGCGTTTGGTCAGCAACAGTAGTTCGGGAGCCAGCCTTCAGTCCACCGAGATCCCGAGGTAGTCCTGCAGGCGTCCGCAGGCCCGATATCTCTTCTATCTCTTTTTATGATTCTGTTATCATTTGTACCGAAACAGACGGAGTTTCTTTCTTTCAGACATTTGTATGTAGTGATCTTAGACAGTCCGTGAATGTTGTGACACCAGTTTCTGGGTAGAGACATATGTGGATTTTCGTATTGCTTAGTTTATTTTGTTTAAGTCTTGCGCTTTAATCTAATTGTCCGCTGATATTTAAACGTTTCTCACTTGTTGATATGATTTATAAAAAGGATTAAAATAAAAGAGTTAATGATTTCTAAGTTCGTGGCTTGCCTAGCTTCTACGAGTAGGCGCCATCACGACTCCCGAGGGTGGGAAATCCGGGTCGTGACAAGTTGGTATTAGAGCTCTAGGTTACATAGGTCTCACAATTCACGGACAAGCTCGGTAGAGTCTGAGGGATCGGTACGGAGACATCTGTATTTAACCCCCAGGGGCTACGGAGTTAGGAAAACTTCACATTTGTTCTTTTTTGTCGTGCGGTTTTGTTTCTCAAATGCTAATTGAATTTCTACTCTATTCTTTCGCAGATGGAGAGAACGCGCGCTTCCTCACCTACCGCTCAGCAGCCCAAGCCCCCAGCGACAGCTTCCACGAGGGGCAGAGGGCGAGGCCGAGGCCGTGTTAGAGGCCGAGGTAGGGGCAGAGCTCAGCCCCGAGCAGCACCACCAGTAGCGGAGCCTCGGGTTGATTTTGACGAGGAGGTTTCGGCCCCAGCGGTTCCGGTGGGCCCAGCTCAGGTCCCAGAGGGGTTTATTGCTACCCCGGTTCTTCAGGATGCTCTGGTCCGATTAGTGGGCCTCATGGAGAGTGTCACCCGGGTAGGCTTGCTTCCTGTAGCACCAGCCACTTCTCAGGCTGGAGGAGGAGCCCATACTCTTGCTACTCGTACTCCGGAGCAGATAGCTCCCCAGACTCAGACTCCAGCAGTTCACCCAGTTGGAACAGCTCAGCCGGGCGTGCAGGCCGGTGATGGAGCAGCTCTGTCTGCCGATGCTTTGTGGAGATTGGACAGGTTCACCAAGCTCTTTACTACTACCTTCAGCGGTGCATCTACTGAGGATCCCCAGGATTATCTGGACAGTTGTCACGAGGTTCTTCGGAACATGGGAATTGTTGAGACCAATGGGGTTGATTTCGCTACATTTCGCTTGTCTGGATCCACCAAGACTTGGTGGAGGGATTATTGCTTAGCTAGACTAGCAGGATCGCCAGCCTTGACCTGGGAGCAGTTCACGCAGCTATTTCTGGAGAAGTTTCTCCCTATTACACAACGAGAGGCTTATCGGAGGCAGTTCGAGCGTCTCCAGCAGGGATCCATGACTGTCACCCAGTACGAGACCAGGTTAATAGATTTGGCTCGCCATGCCCTTATTATACTTCCCACTGAGAGGGAGAGAGTGAGACGGTTTATTGATGGACTCATCCAGCCGATTCGTCTTCAGATGGCTAGAGAGGCCGGGAGTGAGATATCCTTCCAGGAGGCGGCCAATGTGGCCCGGAGAGTTGAGATGGTATTATCATAGGGGGGTGGTCACAGGGCAGACAAGAGGCCCCATCAGTCAGGCAGATTCAGTGGTGCCTCGTCTGGAGGCAGGGATTCGTATTATAGAGGCCATCCTCCTAGGCCCTTTCAGTCAGCTCTTCAGGTTTCACACGGTGCTTCAGGTAGCCGTGGTTCTCAGATGCAGTATTCTTATCAGCAGCCCTACAGTGCACCACCAGCTCCTATCAGCGCGCCGCCGCTCCAGAGTTTTCGGGGTGGTCATTCAAGTCGCAAGGGTCAGTCTCAGTTCCCTCAGCCGCAGCGTTCAGGTGGATGCTATGAGTGTGGTGAGTATGGTCATATCAGGAGGGCTTGTCCGAGGTTGGTGGGTACTCAGTCGCAGCAGCAGGGTTCCCGCGCTATGATTCAGGCACCAGGTGTTCCACAGCCCGCCTAGCTAGCTAGAGGTGGGGTAGAGGTGCTAGAGGTGGAGGTAGAGGTGCTAGAGGTGGAGCTCAAGCCGCTAGAGGCGGAGGCCAGCCAGCTACAAGCCATCCTAGAGAGGTAGATCAGAGTGGTGGGCCCCAGCCCCGATGTTATGCTTTTCAGGCCAGGCCCGAGGCTGAGGCTTCAAACGCAGTTATTACAGGTACGGTTCTGGTGTGTAATAGAGATGCTTCAGTGTTATTTGATCCAGGGTCTACGTATTCGTATGTGTCATCTTATTTTGCCCCGCACCTGGTCATACCTAGTGATGCATTGAGTGTTCCTGTTTATGTGTCTACACCGGTGGGTGATTCTATCGTGGTAGATAGAGTCCATCGTTCTTGTGTTGTGGTGATTGGGGGTCTTGAGACTCGCGTAGATTTGTTGCTTCTAGACATGGTTGACTTTGATATATATTGGGGACGGACTGGTTATCACCTTACCACGCTATCTTGGACTGTCATGCCAAGACTGTGACTTTGGCCTTA
Source organism: Nicotiana attenuata (assembly GCF_001879085.1). Taxonomy (NCBI): domain Eukaryota; kingdom Viridiplantae; phylum Streptophyta; class Magnoliopsida; order Solanales; family Solanaceae; genus Nicotiana; species Nicotiana attenuata. Next base: position 121,176 of record NW_017671435.1, on the reverse strand, counting down.
CCGGGTTTGCCTCGTTTAGAGTGGAGAGGGACTCCTGGTCATTCTACCCGCAGTGTCATTTTGTATGTGAAGGCTCGGCGTATGGTCGAGAAGGGGTGTTTGGCCTATTTGGCATATGTTCATGATTCTAGTGCTGAGGTCCCTTCTATTGATTCTGTGTCCATTGTTCGTGAGTTTCCTGATGTTTTCCCTTCAGACCTGTCGGGTATGCCACCCGACAGGGATATTTACTCTTGCATTGATTTGGCTCCGGGCACTCAGCCATTTCTATTCCGACGTATCATATGGCCCCGCCTGAGTTGAAAGAGCTAAACGAACAATTGCAGGATTTGCTTGAGAAGGGTTTCATTAGACCCAGTGTTTCGCCTTGGGGTGCGCCGGTGTTGTTTGTCAAGAAGAAGGATGGGTCAATAAGAATGTGTATTGGTTACCGGCAATTGAACAAGGTAACAATCAAGAATAAGTATCCGCTGCCGAGGATTGGTGATTTGTTCGATCAGCTTCAGGGTGCCAAGGTAGTTTCCAAGATTGACTTGAGATCTGGCTACCATCAGTTGAGGATTAGGGCATCCGATGTCCCTAAGACAGCTTTCCGCACTCGGTACGGGCATTATGAGTTCTTGGTTATGTCATTCGGGTTGACAAATGCCCCAGCAGCTTTTATGGATTTGATGAACCGAGTGTTCAGGCCTTATTTGGATTCATTCGTGATAGTCTTCATTGATGATATATTGATATATTCCCGCAGCCAGGAGGAGCACGATAAGCACCTTAGAGTGGTTCTTCAGACTCTGAGGGATAGTCAGTTATATGCCAAGTTCTCTAAGTGTGAGTTTGGCTGAGTTCGATCGCATTTCTAGGTCATGTTGTATCAGCAAAGGGTATTCAGGTGGACCCAAAGAAGATTGAGGCAGTCAAGAGCTGGCCTAGACCAGCATCTGCTACAGAGATTCGGAGTTTCTTGGGATTGGCAGGCTACTATCGTCAGTTCGTGGAGGGGTTTTCATCTATTGCAGCCCCGATAACCAGATTGACCCAGAAGGGTGCCCAGTTCAGATGGTCGGATGAGTGTGAGGCGAGCTTTCAAAAGCTCAAGACAGCTCTGACTACAGCACCGATGTTGGTTTTGCCCACAGGTTCAGGGCCTTATACAGTTTATTGTGATGCTTCTCGTATTGGGCTTGGTGCAGTGTTGATGCAGGATGGCAAGGTCATTGCCTATGCTTCGCGGCAGTTGAAGATTCATGAGAAGAATTATCCGGTTCATGATTTGGAGTTGGCAGCCATAGTTCATGCATTGAAGATTTGGAGTGATTATCTGTATGGCGTGGCATGCGAGGTGTTCACTGATCACAAGAGTCTTCAGTATTTGTTCAAACAAAAAGAGTTGTGTTGATACCCAATTTTTCCCTAAATATTTTTTATACCCAAAATACTTTCAAAATAACATATATGTGCATATATGAGCACACACAAGAGTTTTGGTACTTTACCAAATTTTTAATGATTTTTAAATAATTTATTGCCTATTTTTATACCATAAAATCCAATAATTATTCCCAAAGTTATCATTTTGGTGGACAACCTATTTTTATTCTCATATTTACACCAAAATATGGCTAACATGATTTTTGTATATTTTTTACAAATTTATTTAGTATTTTTTAAAATTAAATTGCACATAATTGCAATATTAGCCCCTTTTAAGATTTAATTGTAATTATATTTATAAAATTGGGCCCAGTATTTTAATTTGATAATTATGTATTATTAATCATTTTAGCATGTTTGATTTACTTCCAGAAATTATTTTGCTATTTTTTATAAATTAAACAAGGGAAAAGTGGCTATTTAAAGGTTAGCCCTTTTTGCATTTCAATTTTAACCGAAATTGGGCCCCAATTTTAGCCCCAAATTGAACCCAATTCCCTAACCCAATTTCCTAATCCACCCGACCCAACACCCGATCACCCGAACCGGCCCGTGTCCCTTTTAATCTGAGCCGTTGATCATTTTGATCAACGGCCCAGGCTCCCCCTTACCATTTTTAATTCTAAACGACCCCCCAAACCCTCCGCCTCTAATCCCTCGTCTCTCTCAAATGCTCTCACCCACCTGAAACCCTAATAGCCGCCTACCCCCTCTTCGACCTCAAATCACCGGAATCCATGGCTAATCTAACCATGGACGACCTCTACTCACCACCTACTGCTCCCACACGCCTGCTCACTGAAGATTCGAGGCTAGACCTCAAGGGTCTTCATCCAGACCTTGGTCGATTCGAGATTCTTTGGCCGTTTCCGGCCTTGCTCCGGCATATCTTGGCCTCTTGAGCCTGGATTCGACCTTATCAACTCAGATCCATTTTCGTGACTTCCAAGCCTTTCTCGTCCTTTAGGGTTCTCAGAAGCCCTAGCCTATTCGAGGTTCCTTTTCGTTTATTCTTTTAGATCTGTGCTAGATCTACGCTGTTGGTAACATTTTAGAGTTTTTCCCCAAATTTCCTTTTTCAAAACTGTTCAAATCAATTTTAGGGTTTTCTGAAAATGGCTCCTAAAATGTTTTCTGATTATTTTACTCTCCCTTATGTGTGTTTATGCTCGTTGTTTTATTTCTTATTATGTTCGTGGCTGTTCTCTTGTTTCTTACCGGATTTCTGCAGAGATTCTTTACATTCTGTGTTCACATGCTAGCCTAGGTTGTTGACTTACTTTTTGCTATATGTGTTCAGGCTCATGCTTTAATTTTGTTTCTAAAGTTCCGCTGATCATGTTCTTGCCTACCTTTGTCTTAACGCTCGTGGTTTTCTCTTGTTTCTGTTGGTGCATGTCTGCATATCTCTGTGACCTTTTATGACATTCTAGAACTTGCATGTCAGGAATCTTGGTTTCTTTTGAGGTTTCTGAATGTTTCTTCTAAGGTTATCTGCTATGTGTTTTGTCTGGTTCTCATCTCTAAATTGGTTTTACCTCGCATGCCTAATGTTTGTGCGCTCTTTATACACGCTGAATGTCCCTCTAACATAACCATAGATTCGGGACTAATTTCAGACTTCTTTGTGTAAGCATGATTGATTCTTTCCTTGTTTTATTTGAAAACTCTTTTTAAGCTTTTGATTCCCCTATTTCTGACTTGGTTCAGGGGCAATTTTGAATCCCCGATTCCCTGATTTACTACTTACCAATTGATTTACTTTGTCCTTGCCTTATTTACTTGACCGTGTATTTCAAAATTTTCTTTCCTTAATTAAAACCCCTATGTATTTACCCCTTATTTTGTATGCTATGCACAATATGCTTACTTGATCTCCTTCCTTAAAAAAACTCTTGCCCTTTACCGTTCAAATTTGAATTCCTCAATTAAAGGGATTTTCCGCTACTGATTGATTCTAATTGATACATGGTTATTTTCTTACCTTGTTCCCTGCCTGATTTCAAACTATAAATACTCTCCTCCCTTCTCTTTGAACACACACGAACACGAACACAGAACGCAATCTGAGTTCACAAATCACTCTCACTTAAACTCTCTCTCTTTTACTTGTGCTGCTGTGGACTTTGTTTACTCTACTTTCTCCTGCACTCTTTTGCTTCTCTACTGGTATGTCTCAGTTAGTTTACATGTCTCCACCACAATGTGTTTACTTCTGCCCACTTCTGTCCAATTCTTTTAGTTGACATTTGTTTCTAGCATATTGTAACACGTTCCCCCTTTCCTTTGTAATTCAGTATTTAAATTATGTTTGCATCCTGTCAGTTGCTTGTCATGAATTTGATACTTTATGAATCCCAAACCCTCATACCCCTTTATATGTGAGTTATGGTTCAGGGCATGACAACACTCTAATATTGTTGTCCATGATTCTGGATTGGATTCTTTGAATCCCAAACTCAATCAGTTCCCATTCCCTTTCCCCCTTTATGTGTTTGAGCTTTAGACTTGGGTCTGGCAGTGTCCTAATCACTGTCCAGACTCTGGTCTGACCTTCAAGGGTCTGCTCTTAATGTGTTTGACCAAGCAGGTGATCAGGGGTGTGCCAGCCTACTTTGTGGCTAGGTATGACCACAACCTGTCATGGCTCCCCAATCCCCCTTTCCCTTTGCACTCACTCTTAGCTATTAAGTTCTGCCCCTCTCTTGCAAGCCATGCTTTGGGACCCCCTGAGCTCCATCTTAACTTGGATGCCTGAGAGCTGGCTCTTCCACACTGCACTATTTCTATTCTAATGGTATCTTGGGTGTAAGCAATGCCGGGAATCCCTAAGATTCCTTGGAACTTTGAAACACCCTGGGTAAAGAGAAGGCTTTGGAAATCTGGATCCCGGGAGTGGCTCAATCGCATATTATTAGACATTAAGGTTGAATTAGGCTGCTCGGATCTAGCTGTTAGCCTCTGATGTATTTTTTTACATTCTGTAATAACTTGTATAAACTCGGGGAGTATAGTAAAGCGATGTGGGAGGGATCTTTACTTTCTTGCATCAAAAGGGTAGAAATCATGATCTTAGGACTTTATTATTTAACCATCTAGAGATACTGCCTATAGGACTGTTTTAATCACATAGAAAGCATGTCTATAGGACTTAACACTCACTTTCTGCAATTATGCATATAGAAATCCTGCCTATAGGAGTTAATTTTCTGCAAATTTATAGGTGTCATGCCTATAGGATGTGCATACGCATGACATTAGGCAAACTTTATGTTTAATAAACAAGCATCCGTCCACAAGTTTATTAACAAGTTCGGTAATCAATAACTTGTAGATATCATGTCCATAGGAGCTTCTTTTGAACCAAACTCGCTTAGCCTGTCTAACAGCAGTAGCAATTGATTAGCTGTTTCTTATACGCCTAAGTCAGTACATGTTTTCCAAAACGTAGTCTCTAATAAAACTTGTTTCAAATCAGTGTATACTTTTCCCTAAAATCTATTTCTTTAACTGGCATATCTTTTCTGAAACTCCTTCTTTCTAATATTCTGCCTAAACGTGTTTTCCAACTCAATTCCTATCTTTTGAACTCGTCGTTTTAAATCAGTTCCGCAACTCACTCTTTTCTTTAGATAGCTCTGTCCCTTCTGGAATTTTCAAAATACTTTTCTTTTTTGTGTTTAACCACAATTAGGCAGTTTGTTTTCCCTTTTGAACTAGTTTCTAAACGTCTGCAGCACACCCTTTTTCTTCAAGACTCTTCTGCATGATCATCTTCTAAAATCAGTACTTTCTTAAATGAACTCACGACTAATTCAGTGCCTTAATCTCTGACAACTATATCCGAGTTGCCTAATACAGGCTTTCTGTCCAAATATATGTGTTGAACCTGTCCGCTCACTGCTTAATTTTAATCTAAGACCAAATCAGTATTTGTCAAGGCATGCTAAACTATATGATTATTTGATTTATGGGGTTTATTTGAGCCTTATTTGCTTGTTTATTCTTCCCTTTATTTGATACTTGTTTTGAATGTCGAGCTAGAATTTTATCCTTTAAACTCCACAAAAGCCTCCATCCCTTTCTTTCCTTTTAGGATTAGAAGTCCTAATACCCCGGAACTGATAGGATTGGGACGGGTAGTAGCATGCGATAAGTAAACGATACCGTTTCGCGCTTTAATACCTTAACGGGGTGGGAAGGGTAGACATGGAGATGATGATTACACGATAACACTATGTGTACAATTGGGTACCAGTGTTGTACGAATGATCCATGTAATGTATAAACCTAGGACTCCCCCCTCCTTTTATTAGTTTAACAATTTTCTTTAGAACTTAAAAAGCGGCTGCACTTTCAACTTCTGTTTCTCACACGATTTTTGGTTTGCTTGCACTAATTGCTTGACTTTTTCCCTCTACTTGCACATTTCTTTTACAACTAAACTGCTCCCTTTCTGAATTTCAGCACTTCTTTTAACCTTTTTGTGCTTCCTGTTATACTTGTTAGTTTATTCGCAGTTGCACTTAAAGTCACAATTATAGCATGGCCGGGAACCACACTAGTGGATCTTGAGGGGTGCCTAACACCTTCCCCTCGAGATAATTTCAAGCCCTTACCCAAAACTCTGGTCTGCATCTTTAATTCTTCTAAAAGTGTCCTAATGCACTATAATCATTAGGTGGCGACTCTCCAAACTCCAAAAACCCAATTCCCAAACGGGATAAGAGTTGTCTTCCCGAATGTCGTGAACCCGATTTCGCGAGGAAAAAGGGGGCGTCGACAAGTTGAATCTGAGGCAGAGGAGATGGTTGGAGTTGTTGAAGGATTATGATATCACCATTCTATACCATCCGGGAAAGGCCAATGTGGTGGCCGATGCTTTGAGTAGGAAGTCAGCCACTATGGGCAGTCTTGCTTATATTCCGGTCGGTGAGAGGCTGTTTGCCTTGGATGTTCAGGCTCTAGCCAATCAGTTCGTGAGACTGGATGTCTCGGAGCCCAGTCGTGTGTTGGCTTGCACGGTCGCTTATTCTTCATTATTTGGAGCGTATCCGTGATTGGCAGTATGATGATCTCCATTTGTGTGTCCTTAGAGACACGGTGCAGCGGGAGGTGCCAGGCAGGTTACCCTAGATGATGATGGAGTTTTGAGATTGCAGGATCGAGTATGTGTGCCTAATGTGGATGGGCTCCGAGAGTTGATTTTGGAGGAGGCCCATAGCTCCCGGTACTCTATTCATCCGGGCGCCGCGAAGATGTACCAGGATTTGCGGCAGCATTACTGGTGGCACAGAATGAAGAAGGATATCGTTGCATATGTGGCTCGATGTTTGAATTGTCAGCAGGTTAAGTACGAGCATCAGAGGCCTGGTGGTTTATTTCAGAGGATTGAGCTTCCCGAGTGGAAGTGGGAGCGGATCACTATGGACTTCGTTACTGGACTCCAGCAGACTCGGAAGAAGTTCGACGCAGTATGGGTCATTGTTGATAGGCTGACCAAGTCAGCACATTTCATTCCCGTGGCAGTCTCCTATTCTTCTGAGAGGTTGGCTGAGATCTATATTCGGGAGATTGTTCGCCTTCATGGTGTACCCGTATCTATCATTTTGGACCGGGGTACGCAGTATACCTCACATTTCTGGAGAGCAGTTCAGCGAGAGTTGGGCACACGGGTTGAGTTGAGCACAGCATTCCATCCCCAGACGGACGGGCAGTCCTTGCGGACTATTCAGATTTTGGAGGATATGCTCCGAGCTTGTGTCATTGACTTTGGAGGTTCGTGGGATCAGTTTTTGCCTTTAGCAGAGTTTGCCTACAACAACAGCTACCAATCGAGTATCCAGATGGCTCCTTATGAGGCTTTATATGGTAGGCGGTGTCGGTCTCCGGTTGGATGGTTTGAGCCGGGAGAGGCTCGGTTGTTGGGTACAGATCTGGTTCAGGAGGCCTTGGACAAGGTCAGGATCATTAGGATAGGCTTCGTACAGCTCAGTCCAGGCAAAAGAGTTATGCAGACCGCAAGGTTCGAGATGTGGCTTTTATGGTTGGTGAGCGAGTATTCCTCCGAGTGTCGCCTATGAAGGGTGTGATGAGATTTGGGAAGAAGGGCAAGCTTAGCCCTAGGTTCATTGGTCCTTTTGAGATTCTATAAAACACTGGATGCACGACTAACAATTTATATATATAATCAATATATAACTAGTCCGTGTATCGAATAACTCTGACGTGTTTACATTTAAAACGGATAATAGAAAATCAGGCTAACGCCGAAAAAAAGAAGGCGCGAAATACATACTAAATTTTTTAGTTAGTGTCCGTAAAGAATAGTAGTACACCTATCGTTTTAAAAGATGGTCTGTATATAAAAAAAGTTATTGGGAAATTATATAGTATAGGCTCTTTAAAAATAATTGCCGGTAAAATATGTATAATTTGAATATTAATATATAATACACATATTTTATATACATTTAATGCATATCTTTTGTATATTTAATTAGTGAATATAATTATTTTTTATTGACAGGCCAAATCCTTAATTTGCCTTAATTATTTTGTCCAATGTAATTAGTGAATATACATATTTTATATACATTTAATGCATATCTTTTGTATATTTAATTAGTGATAAAAGCTGGTTATTATCAAGCTAATGATATAACTAACTCTCCCAATATTCAAAACATCAATTCAACTCTTTATTACTCACATAGGGGTGGCAAATGGGCTGATTGGGTTGAATTTGGGTGGGTCAAGATGTGAGTAAATAAATGGGCTAAAGCCCAACCATATCCAAAGTTCATTTGGGTCAAGAAGGGCTAGACAATGGATTGTAACCTAACCCACCCAACTTGACCCAAGCATTTAAAATATTCTCAATTGAACAAGGAAGATTATCATAACTACCTATGAAATTATAAATTATTTTACAATCTACAACCACTAAAGAAATTACGTATTCTACAATATAGATGTTCCCATTATATAGACTATACACAGTAATATGAATATCAGATTAAATAAGTTGTCCCATAGATAGGATTTCATTCCTATTAATAAGGAAACTAACTATCCATGATATATAATAAAATCAATTTATTCTTAAAAAATCTCTATTTTGTTATACAATAGTTAACCACCATTAGTAGGTTTCTTAGAGTCCATCTTACACATAAACCGATATTTATTTTCATCACCACGCAATATCATTTTATAAAATAGGTATTTACTGAATTTTTCATTCTTTCAATTTTAGAAATTTTTTCAGTTATAATTTTTTTTTTTTTTTTTTTTTTGTATTTTGTGCTCTAAGAAACGATGACAAGTATATCAACATTGATTTGATACAATAAAGTGTGGTAAATCGATCACATATTTGTACATGATATCACATATATAAATTTATGTTTCATTTTAATGATATTACCATTTAAACATTATAGACTTGCATTGCCGCCGAGCTTATCAGTCGTGCATCCAGTGTTTCATGTGTCCATGCTTCGGAGGTATCACGGCGATCCAGCCCACGTGTTAGATTTCAGCACTGTCCAGTTACAAGGACTTGTCTTATGAGGAGGAGCCGGTGGCTATTCTAGACCGGCAGGTTCGTCAGTTGAGGTCGAAGAATTTTTCTTCTGTTCGTGTTCAGTGGAGAGGTCAGCCTCCTGAGGCATCGACCTGGGAGTCCGAGTCCGATATGCGGAGCCGTTATCCCCGTCTTTTTCCCGACTCAGGTACTTCCTTCTTATGTCCGTTCGAGGACGAACGGTTGTTTTAGAGGTGGAGAATGTGATGACCCAAATGGTCATCACTTATTTTAAATTAAATTCTATGACTCCGAGGCCTTGAAAACCTCATTTAGAGTCACCTCGATTTGCGTGCGCAGTCCGGGCGCGTAGCCGAAAAGCTTAAATATAAAAATCTTGAAAAAAATGATAAAATTTGGTTACAAAATGAGTTAATTTGACTTCGGTCAACGTTTTGGGTAAACGGACCCGGACCCGTGATTTGATGGTCCCGGAGGGTCCGTAGGAAAATATGGGACTCGGGCGTATGCCCGGAATCGAATTCCGAGGTCCCGAGCCCGAGAAATGAATTTTTAAAGGAAATTGTTTTTCTAAAATTGTTAAGGAAAATGGAAATGAAATTTGATTAGAACGTGTTGGTATCGGGCTCGTATTTTGGTTTCGGCGCCCGGTACAGGTCTTATATATGATTTAAGATGTTTCTGTAAAATTTGGTGAAAAACGGACGTCGTTTGACGTGATTCGGACTTGAATTGCTAAAGTTGATGTTTTAAGAAGTTTGAGAAAAATGCTTTGGTTTTGTGGTTTAATTTATTGATAATGATGTTATTTTGGCGATTTGATCGGATGGATAAGTTCGTATGATGTGGTTGAGTTAGTACATGTGTTTGGTTAGGAGCCCCGAGGGCTCGGGTGTGTTTCGGATGTGTTTCGGTAAGTTTTGAGTTTAAGAAAAGTTGCAGATTTTCTGCAGTCAGTGCCCAGGGATTTTACCCTTCGCGTTCGCGTGGTATCACTCGCGAACGCGTAAGGCAAAGATCCCAGGTGTCCAGCTTCTTCTTCACGAAGGCGAAGCCACAGTCGCGAACGCGGAGCCTAGGGGGATTGCTCATCGCGAACGCGACCTGTGTGACGCGAACGCGTAGGGTCATGGGGAAGGGGTCACCACTTGTGCATCGCGAACGCTACCACTGGTTCGCGAACGCGTAGGCTCAAGGAGTTCCTACTCCGCGAACGCGAGCCATTGTCCGCGAACGTGAAGGCTGCCCAGCCTGACCAATCGCGAACGCGAAGTGCCCATCACGAACGCGAAGGGCAATTTTGCCCAGTTATTTTAAAGTCCCAAAACAGAACCCATTACGGGATTTTCATAAAATTTCATAAGCCCTTTCTTCTCCAAAGCTCCTAGGCGATTTTTGAAGCACTTCTTCACCAAAGCTTCTTGGGTAAGTAATATTTAACTTGTTTCCTTCATTTTCCATTAACACCCACTAGAATCCTAGGCCTAAAACATGTAATTAAGGGTAGAAAATTAGGGATTTGGGTAGGACTAGAGCTTTTTGATTAATGGTAATTTATACCTCGTTTTGGGGTCGAATTCTGTAAATAGTTATATATTTGGGCTCGTGGGTGAATGGAGGATTTGATTTTGGTCCGAACCTCGTATTTTGACCAAGCGGGCCCGGGGTCGATTTTTGGGTTTTTGGGAAGAATGATTGGAAAGCTATAATTAGGCATTGGATTCGAATTGTTTAGCATTATTTGATGTTATTGAGTTATTTATGTATAGATACAATTGATTTGGAGCCGAATTCGAAAGGAAAGGCGGTTTTTGAGGATTGAGTTGGCCGTGGAAGTTCGAGGTAAGTGTTCGGTCTAACCTTAGCTTGAGGGATTAGGAGTTGAGTCATATTTGCTACTTGTTTCTTGTTGATCACGACGTATAGGCATAGTGACGGGTATCTATACGTTGCTGTCGAGCATGACCGTGAGTCTTAAATTGATACTTGTTGTATTCTTGAATGATACTATGGTTGCAATAGTGAGTAAATTCGTGGTATTGCGCAAAGACTTAGTTTATTTTCGTGGAAGTTACTTATGAGTTAGAAATGGTGACAACTGAGATGATTAGGAGTTGAGTTGTGATTGGTTATAGCTGATTCTCCCTTGTCGGGACGTATATACTTGTACTGTTGAGTTCCCTTGCCGGGATAGTATAATTTATGGTTAATCCCTTGGCGGGACTGTTTGTCATGATCAATGTAAGCTGTATATTGGAGCAGGTTGCGTGCCGCAACAAATTTTTAGGGTTGCACGCCGCAACAGATATTATATTGGATCGGGTTGCACGCCGCAACAGTTATATATATATTGGATCGGGTTGCACGCCGCAAAAGTTATATATATATGGATCGGGTTGCACGCCACAACAGTGTTAATTGATAAGAGATCGGGTTGCACGCCGCAACAGTGTTAATTGATAAGGGATCGGGTTGCGCGCTTCAACAGTAGTGTTTTTGTATTGTTGTAGATATTGTACTGTTCTTTCATATATCTACTTGGTTTCTGTTAGTTTGATATTGTTCCCCGAAGCATGTACCCCCCTCCCTTTTAAACTGCTTATTACCTGTTTATTGTTCGCCATATATTTTATAACTGCACAGGTTTATCTGGAGTCTGGTTCTAGCCTCGTCACTACCTCGCCGGGGTTAGGCCAGACACTTACCGGCACATGGGGTCGGTTGTACTGATACTACACTCTGCACTGTGTGCAGATACCGGAGCAGCATTTGGTCAGCAGCAATAGTTTTGGAGCCAGCCTTTAGTCCACCGAGATCCCGAGGTAGTCCTGTAGGTGTCCGCAGGCCCGACATCTCTTCTATCTCTTTTTATGATTCTGTTATCATTTGTACCGAAACAGACGGATTTCTTTCTTTCAGACATTTGTATGTAGTGATCTTAGACAGTCCGTGAATGTTGTGACACCAGTTTCTGGGTAGAGACATATGTGGATTTCCGTATTGCTTAGTTTATTTCGTTTAAGTCTTCCGCTTTAATCTTATTGTCCGCTGATATTTAAACGTTTGTCACTTGTTGATATGATTTATAAAAAGGATTAAAATAAAAGAGTTAATGATTTCTAAGTTCGTGGCTTACCTAGCTTCTACGAGTAGGTGCAATCACGACTTCCGAGGGTGAAAAATACGGGTCGTGACATATTGATTGCTGAAAATAATCTTAGTACAATGTTTTGTAAGAGTTTTCTCAATTGATAAAAAGCACTAGGGAAGTGACTTACACCTAGTCGAGTATCTAATGGGATCTAAAATTTAGGACAAGCTTGTTATATTTGGGGTCGTGATATAACCTTTACACATAGTTACTCACTCTATACCTCTCGATAGTTCGAGTGACTTTGCCCTAATTGGCTTTCTCAAGCCTAATTGGATGTTCAAACAATGCAAGTAAAATTGGCTCAAGTCGGGTATTACTATCTCTAGGTTTAACCCTTTAATTGGGGCTATCAATTTCTTGAATGCACCCCAATTCCTTGTTAGCCTAATTTTCCTAGACTTAGTCCCTCTTTCTCAAGAAGAGTCTAAGTCACAAAGGCATGAATCAGTGTTTGCAACCACTAATTCTACAATTAAAGCATGAATCAAGCTAAATATCACTAACCCATAAACAATTAAGCCCTAAAATTGAAGACCCATTAAATACCCACACTAGGGTTAAGTCACAACCCTAGCTAATGGGTTTAGCTGCTCATAATCAAGGTAGAAATCAAAGATGAAGATGAATATAAGCCATAAAAGTTGATTACAACAATAAAATCTATGAATATAAGCTAAAGATGCTCTAAAATTTAAATGGTACAGTACGGATGTTCACGAGCTCCCTGCTACAAAAGATGACCTAAAAATGTGAAAAAATCTATTTATACATAGCTGAAATTAATGGACAAAAATACCCCTACGGAGGTTCCGCTGTCAGCGAAATAATGGGTGCCTCAGCGTATGGACTTTCGCGGCCGCGCAAAAGCAGGCGCGAACCGCGTTTCTTCTCTTTTGTGCTTGGTTTAAACTTGATTTCGCGGGAAGCGTAAAAGTTACCGCCTCAGCGTTAGCATCAACCGCGGCCGCTCAATTTGAACGCGGACCGCGCTCCTCAGTTAGGCTCACTTTGCAGGGTCTCTGAACCTTGATCGACGCTCTCAGCAGAATTTGCACCGCGGTCGCGTCGGGTATTCCGCTGCCGTGCTATTTCATCGCGGTCAGCGGTCTCTATTATGCCCAAAAATACCTTCTCTGAATCTCAATTCCGTGGACATCGTAATTGTGGCCGCTTCAGCGATGGACCTTCCGCGGCCGCTCTTTTCCTTCACGGTCAGCTCTTTTATCTCAACTTTGAACTTGTGCAAATTTAACTCCTTCATAAGTTGATTATGGCTTTATTGCCTCATTTTGACCAAACCCTGCAGACAAGCACAATAAATCAGTTTTTGGAAATACTTTTACATATTTTTTTATCCAAAATCTAAGCAAAAGAGAGCATAAGATAGGCTAGAATCCATAATTATCAAAACCCATCTAAGAAGCAGTAACATCCACGCCCTGCCACCTTCTCCAACATCTGATCAATGAAAGAAAGAGGGAAGTGATCCTTATTTGTTGCATCATTTAATCTCTGACTCTCTGTAGTCTATGCACATCCTCCATCCAGTAACTGTTCTGGTAGGAATTAGCTCGTTGTCCTCGTGTTTTACCACCATCATGCCCCCTTTTTCCGGCACAACCTGTACGGGGCTGATCCATTGATTGTTAAAGATGGAAAATGTTATACCTGTATCCAGCAATTTGAGTATCTCTTTTTGCACCACCTCCTCAAGGTTTTTGTTCAATTTGCATTGGGGCTTCACCACCGGTTTACTCCCTTCTTCTAACAGAATCTTGTGCATGTAGATTGCCGGGTTGATCCCCTGAATATCGGCTATACTCCAACCGATTGCCTTTTTATGCTTCCGTATTAACTCCACAAGCACGTGTTCCTATTCACCTGTCAAATCAGTAGCAACAATCACGGAAAAATTGTTAGTCTACAAAAAGGCATATTTCAAGTGTGTCGGGAGTACTTCCAATTCCAGCTTCGGCTTGATCTTTTCTTTGTCAATTTCTTCTTCATCTGCCACCTGGTTCTCATCTTCCAGTGCCTCAACTTCCTTCTTGATCTCAGGATCTTCATCCTCTGTTGTGCTTGATTGACTAATGCATCTCTCTAATGCATCACCTTCCAGCTTATCCAGCTTATGTTGTTCATCTAACTCTCCCACCACATCTAGCTTGAGACAAGCATAGCTAGATGCCTCATCACATGGGTATTTCATCATTCTTTTCAATTGAAACACCACTTTTTCGTTTTCCACTCGTAGCATGAGTTGCCCCTCATATATATCAAGAATAGCCCGGCCATTGCAAAGAAACGGTCTCCCCAGGATTACATGTACCTTCTTATTCACTTCCATGTGTACTACATTTGTCTACCCTCACTAGAATATCTTCAATTATGCCCTCCAGTATGATCGTGGTCTGATCAGCTAGTTGCAAAGATACCGGCACCGATTTAATCACTCCTAGTTCTCCTTCTAATTTCTTGAAAACCGATAATGGCATCAAGTTAATGGATGCACCTGAAACGCACAAGGCTTTGTCAAAATTTTTGCTCCTTAATGAGCATGGTATAATGAAACTGCCAGGATCCCCACACTTTTGAGAAATTTTATTTTGTAAAATGGCACTGCAGTGGGCATTGAGTTTGACAACCTTCGTTTCCTCGAGCTTCCTTTTACTTGAAAGGATTTCCTTCAGGAATTTTGCATAGGCTGTTATTTGGGTGAGCACCTCGGTGAACGAGATGTTCACATATAGCTATTTCAGCATCTCCAAGAATTTTCCAAAGCATTTGACTAGTTTATCCCGCTTCATATTTTGAGGAAAGGGTAACACTGGCATGTGCTTGCTTTCCTCAATTGCACTGCTAAATTTCTGCTTGTCAACCTCCTTGCTGCTAATATCCTCCTTAGGTAGAGATTCACTGATTTTCTGTTCTTCTGCTACCTTGGTTGAGTTGATATCCTTCTTAGACCTTGGTTTTTCAATGGGCTCTACTAATGTTTTCCCACTCCTGAGAGACACAGCCTTGATCATCTCTTTTGGGTTCTTCTTAGTGTCTGCCGGCAAAGTCCCCGGAGCCCTTTCTGATAGCAATGATGCGAGCTGCCGCATTTGTCTTTCTAGATTACGGATGGCTGTGCCTTGCTCTCGGATAGTGGTCCCTTGAGTCTCAAGTTTTTCATCTGATTTATTTATGAATGCCTTCATTATATCTTCTAAACTTGAGTTGTTGGGCTGTGGAGGCTGGTATGGTTGCATCTGTTGGTTCTGGAAGCCAGGAGGTCCTTGCATTGGTGCTCTGGAATTTTCTACTGCCATGAGTTCAAGCTACCATTTGAAGAACTCCATGAGAACCCAGATGTCTCTGTCCCATAGAATTGAAATTACCACTTCCTTGGTAGTTGCCTCTGTTGAAATTACCTAATGCCTTAACTTCTTCTTCTGCGTGAATGTTTGGCACTCATGAGTCGGGTGTCCGAATCAACAAATGTCACATCCCACCTGTGGTTATTTTGCATTTGATCCATCGTCAGTTGCTTGATGTCCTTCGTCATAGCTGCAATTTGGGCCTGCATTGCTACAAATGATTCTACTTGGTGCACCCCTGCTGATCTTCTTCGATCCCCTTGGTCTGTGGACCATTGTTCTGCGTCTTCAGATAGTTCATTTAGAAGTGTGACAATCTCTTCTAGAGTTTTCTTCATCAGAGGACCTGCTGTAAGCACGTAATTTTTAAAGATTATATTTAGTATTCATAGTATTTTTAATATTTATTTGAGGTTATAGATATTTTTATCTGCAATTTTAGTTTTAAAATATAAAATTGAAAACACAAAAAAGTAGTTTTATTTTTTCTATTAAATTCAGGTATTAGGTATTTTTAGAAAGATATTTTTTAATCCATTTTTATTTGAGTATAATATTTAAAAATACAAAAAAAAATTAGTTTCATATTATGATATAGTTTTACTTTAATTATTGGAATTAATTTTATATTTAATAGTATATTTTTAAATTATTTTAAAGGAAAGGGATTAAGTTTTCTTAATTGTTGGAATTTAAGAGTTGGATAGCCCCAAATTTGAGCCCAGTTGCCCCACTCTTGAGCCCAAATCGGAGCAGCCCAGATCCTCATCGACCCGCCCCATTTCAGATTTTTAGTCCCAACCATCCATCCCACTTGAATCCAATGGTCCTTGTTATTTCCCTACACTCAAATATAAATCAATTTTTGGCCGTAAAACCCTAGAAGAAGACTCCTAACCTAGCGGACACATACACAAAAAGAGAACCTGGCCGCACCTCCCTAAAATAAGAAATCTCCAAGAGAATTCAGCCGCCACTTTCCAGCATCTCTTTCTCTCAACAAAAAAAAGACCCATATACACACAAAAAAAGCAGAGAACGGACACTCATAATATAAAAGAGAGGATAACTGCCTCCCCTCCAATTTTTTTTTTTTTTTTTCATTTTTGAGCTCAAGAATGGCTAAATTGTGCCGCGACACCAGCCATAAAATGCAGCAAAACTAGCTGCGAAACAGACCCAAAAACAACCCTGAAACAGTAGCTCAAATCGCTGCTAATTCCACCGTGAAACAGTACCAAAATACTACCAAAATTCTAGCCGAACAATCCCGGGAACACAAGCTTTAAGTCGAGTTTGAGGTTGCGGACGAGGTCGTAGTCCGTCTGAAGTTCATGTATATCGGAGAGTTTGTAAAAGACTGTGTTTGGAGGCTCTTTGTTCTGTTTGTTCAGATTCGTTGAGGTTCATTCTTCTTTACTGTTTTTCGCTCCTAATACATTTTTATTGTCAGTTTTCTTCTGATTCTTGCTGCTTTGTCCTATTAATTGTTGAGTTAGTATTTTCGTTGATTTGTTGTTGTGCTTTTTGTGGAAAGCTCAATGCATTGGTTTATCCCATTTTTGTAATTGTTTGGATTATAATTGTATGGGTGTGGCTTGGTGAACAAATTAACAAGTGTTGATGGGTCATGAGCTTTTTGACTTTTATAAAAACGGGATAGCTCTGTTTGGGACTAGCTATTAGCTAAGATTATACATTTTTTCCACAATAATTCCATTCCATAATTCATGACCTCACAACAATCTAAAAATTAGTTTAGGAAGAATAATTCTTAATAATCGCTAGTATGCTTTAGGCACTTATTAATAAATAAATTATCGTAGTTATTTATACGTGCGCTTGACATAATTATGATTTCCAAAATAATTCGAGGTACGCGTTCGAGCGACTTTGGCCAAACAAGCTTGATAATTAATAAAGCATGATTAATTGTGTACACGTATGCGTGACATAATTTTAGCGCATTAAATAAGACGGACTTACGCACATGTGATCCGTTTCAAAGTTAAATCCATAACGCCGTAATCAAAAGCGGTAAAAGGTAAAAATGCACATAGGTTCTAAAAATATGTAATTAAATAATTAATTAAGCCAGGTATGATTAAAAGCGACCGTGCTAAAACCACAAAACTCGGGAGTGCCTAACACCTTCTCCCGGGTTAACAGAATTTCTCACCCGGTCTTCTGTGTTTGCAGACTTTAAAAATAGAGCCAAATTTCCTCGATTTGGGATTTAAAATAAACCGGTGAAACCATAAATTATTCCAAATGGCGACTCTGAATAAATAAATAATCTCATTTCGATTAATGTCACTTTAATTGGAAAAACTCCCTATTCCTTCGGGAAAAAGGAGGTGTGACAACTCTGGCGACTCTGCTGGGGATAAGAACCCAGAATCTTTGGTTCAGGGTTTAGAATTCGAGATTGTAATGTAATCTGTATACGGCTTTATTGTCTGTTGATATTACTGTGTTTGTGGGCCTAATGTGCTATTTGCCGCTCATTTACCGCTTTGATATTGTTTGAACTGTATTAAATTGGCTTCTTACGCCTCCTTTCTGAGTCTTCTAAAAATATGGTGCACACATACGCGTGACCCACTTTTCTGTTAGAAGTCATATCAAATAGAACGAGGTTGAATCAACAACTAGGCCGGGTAGACTTTAGTGCTCCCGGTACGTTGCCCCCACCTCGGCTCGAGATGTCCGCTTGGGTAAGCCAAGTCTAAAATAGTTACCCCAGGAATTAAACCTAGAATAACATAGTCTCGTGCCGGATCCCTAGTAAGAACGTTTGTTTGCATCACGTGCATCTGACTTTGGGGACTCAACACAGGGGTTGAGTCCGTCTAGGACAGGTGTACCAAAAATTACAAGACCATCTTAATGCATCTGTAAGCACGTAATTTTTGACCCGCGCAACATTTAAAAGTAGTATTTTAAAAATATTTACTTATTATCATTTTAATAGGATTTCAGTCAACTTTTAGTTTTAATTTTAAAACATAAGTTTAAAAACACAAAAACAACTTATTAATATTTTATAATATTTATAACATTTAAAAAATACCAAAAATATTTTTATTTTTATATGTATAGTTCACTTTAATAGTTTATTCTTATTAACTAAGATTAACTAGTATATTTTGGTAGTATTTTTATTTTTAGTTTTGTTCAATGAGAAAGACTTGAATTTGGGCCAATTGGGAGCTCATTTTCGGATTTTAGTGGCCCAGCAAGACAAATGTCCATTCTTCCCAACTCATTAGCCTACTCTCCACTTAAATGCAAAATTTAATCTTAGCCATCTATTCCCCTCCAATCTAATGGCTCATGTGAATTCTTACACCCATATTTAAACCCAATTATAACCAAACTCTAACCTACCTTTTAAACTCCAAAATTCCTACGCCTCTAGGAGGGTGTTTGAATTGGCTTTTAAGCTGGTCAAATCAGCTTTTAAGCTTATTTTTTTAAACTTTTTTCAGTGTTTGGCAAAGTCAAAAATTGCTTAAAATAAGTTTAAAAGTGCTTAAAACAAGCCAAAAGCAATAAGATGGGTAACCCCAACTTATTGCTTTTGACTTAAAAGCTAATTCTGCTGAAAAGCCATCTTTTTTAAGTCAATCCAAACGAGCTCTAAGTTTGAGCCGCACCCTCCACAAGAGAAATCCCCAATCTGCCATTGAATTCCCTAACCTAGCGCCTCCCCTCCCCTTTTGGATTTGATCTTCTTTTGTTCTCAACTTACAAAAATAGACTGTCACGACCCAAACCCCGATCGTGATGGCGCCCAACACACTGCTAGGCAAGCCCGACCATTTACACAACCTTAACCAAATAACCTAGATGGATAAATAAATATTCACAAGTAAAAATAACAATTTAAGTGCGAAATCTCTGAAATAATTTCTAACATCCGAAAAACCCCAAAATAAAATACTAAATAGCCCACAGATCTGGTGTCACAAGTCTGAGCCTCTAATGCATGAGTATTAACCTACTACATAATGTTTCTCTAGAAATGTGGAAAACAGATAAATAAAATAGAAGGAAGATCAGGACTGCGAACGCCAATTTGCAGCTACCTTGAATCTCCCGAATGTGATGCTAGGCAGAGAAAGATCTCACTCAGCCTCAGTGGGTACACCTGAATCTGCACACAAGGTGCAGGGAGTTTTGTGAGTACTTTCAACTCAGAAAGTAATAAATATAAATAAAGTCTGAGGATAAGAAATCCTAAATAAACACAAAGCAAAGCTATAAATACAACAACGTGAACCAATAGCATAATATAGTAAACATTGAAAACATTTATAATAAAGTCACACCAGAATAAGAATAAATGACAATTAAATATGCAACGCAACACATAAACCGGTACCTCCAGTACCCCGCTGCGGCCGTGCAGCCCGCTCTATTTATTTAACGTCGACGGCGCTCACTGGGGGTGTGCAGACTCCGGGAGGGGCCCCTTATGGCCCAAGCGCAATAATAAGCCATCTCGTGGCATCAAACAGGCCCTTGGCCTTATATCAATATCATTATTATACCACTGCGGCGTGCAGTCCGATCCCATACTCAGTCCAAAATCACATAAGCCTTTCGGCACAATAATATAAAAATATTCAGCCCAAACTTCATTTAAAAATATTACTTTAGTTTCTACCTTTAGAAAAATGGCTGAGTTTACAAAAAAAACAGTGTTAAATACCAGGACTGAGTTCAATATCTAGAAATATGGTAAGAAACCAGTAAAAATAATCCCTGAAGGATTCAAGTAGTTGGCACGAAGCCCAATTATGACAATTAATCCATTTTTATAAGGATATCACAAAACTACAATCAATTAGGTAGTAATTTTATTAAGCGGGACGGACCAAGTCACAATCCCCGGCGGTGCCCTACCCCACGCCCGTTATCCGGCGTGCAAGTCACCTTACATAGCACTACATTGTGCAAATTCGGGGTTTCAAGCCCTCAACACAGCATTTACATTTATTACTAACCTCAAGCTGGCCAAAGTCCTAGCTTGTATGCCCTTGCCTTTCGAATTAACCTCCTCGTGCGTCGAATCTGACCAAAACCACAACGAATACGTCACAATAGACTAAGGGAACATAACCCAATCGAAAAGACTCAAAAAATATCGATAATCACGAAATTCGCAAAACCCGAGCCCTAGGCCCACTTCTCGAAAAAAATCAGAAAATTAACATCATCGGATTCCTCATCTTGCCACGAGTCTATACATATCAAAATCTCTCAAATCGGACCACAAATGGCCCCTCAAATCTCAAATTTAGAATTTCAAACTCAAGCCCTAATTTCTTACAATTTAGCTATATTCTCATGAATTCCAAGGATGATTCTACAATAAAATCATGTTTTTAACTCATAAAACTTACCTTCAATCGATCCCAGTTGAAACTCTCTTCAATCCCCGTCCAAAAGCTCTCAACAATGCCCAAAAATGGTGGAAAAATGGGTTAGGGTTCGCGGATGAAATGTTTTAAAACATTCTGCCCAGGTCTGACCCCTTATTCTTCGCGTTCGCGTACAGTATCTCGCGTTCGCGAAGGCCAATTTCCAGGCCCTTCGCGTTCGCGTAGCAAGTCTCGCGTTCGCGTAGGCCAAATGCCCCCAGGCCCAATTTTCCTTCTACGCATTCGCGGTTACTCTCCCGCGTTTGCGTAGCACCTTGACCCACTCCTTCACGTTCGCGACTCCCCCTTCGCGTTCGCGAAGGCCAACATCACAGCCTCCCATTTTCCTCTTCGCGTTCGCGAGACTCCCCTCGCGTTCGCGAAGAAGGAAACCAGATACCAGCAACCAACAGTCAACAAGTCCCAAAAATGACCCGTTGGGCATCCGAAACACACCTGAGGCCCCCGGGACCTCAACCAAAAACACAAACATGATCCAATACCTTATTCAAACTTGCTCCAATCGTCAAAACATACCAAACAACACTAAAACCATCATTTCTCATCGAATTCAAGCCTAAGTTCTTCCAAAACTTCCGAAACACGCATTCGATCAAAGCCCCAACCAAAACAGCTCCGAATGACATGAAATTTTGCGCACACATCCCAAATCACCTAACGAAGCTACTGCAACTCTCGGAATTCCATTCCGACCCTCGGATCAAAATCTCACCTATCAACCAGAATTCGCCAAAATACTAACTTCGCCAATTCAAGCCTAATTCTACACCGGACCTCCAAAATTACTTCCGATTACACTCCTAAGTCATAAATCATCCCCCGAAGCTAACCGAATCATTGGAATTCATATCCGAGCCCTCTAACACATAAGTCAACGTCCGGTTGAGTTTTCCAAAACATACCTTCCTTAAAGAGGCTAAGTGCCTCATTTCCTACCAAAACCAACCCAAATCAACTCTAACACACCAAATACCGATGATGAAACATGAAGAAGCATAAAATGGGGGAAACATGGCGGTAACTCACGTGACGACGGGTCGGGTCGTCACAAAGACACACAAGATCTGGACAAAAAGAAAACAAAGAGGGAAAAATGGGTTAGGCTAATATAGTGATGACATAAACATAGGCCCTTTTGTTATTTGTTGATGGAATTGGAAAAGGGAGAGACAGTAAGGTTTACAAAAATATTGAAGCCTTCAGAAGTTATGGCAAAGCAATTTCGTACAGAGATTGAAATAATTAGCCTTTTAGGGAAGGAAATGAATGAAACAGTAGAGGATTAGACGGAAAAAGAGCAAAACTTGAGGAAACCTTCACATTGCTTTCAATCTTCTTCACATCATCTCATCTCCACCAATAAAATACCATGTGAACCTCCATTAAACAAGCTCCAAATTCACTGCTGCGGGTTTTCAAATTTGCTGGTGAGATTTTCCGTTTGAGATCGTTATTCACTGTTTTCTATTTGAGGTCCGTCAGGCGTCCGTGGTTCAGGTTTTGGTCGTCGTCGCTTGCCGTAGCGAATTAGCATCCAAACAGAAATTGTGAAGTTGGAGAATTTCATTAATAGGCGGCACTCTGTTTGAGGTCCATTTCTATCTGCTTTCTTTAATTAATTCAAGGAGTTTTGGTGTTCTACCTTAGTGCTTTTGGTTTGAGTGAATTTGCATTCTTGATGAGTTTGCTGTTATCTTTGGATTAAATTTTTATGTTCATCCTTATAATGTTGCTATTTGAAATTTGTATATTAAAGTGATAAGTGTATAGGCAGCCTAAAAGGAGTTGTGTTTTACGAGTTATTTTGGGGAATTGATCTTCGGGATTGGACTAAAAGGAAAAATATACTCGTATGACCTTGCAATAATCTCAAAATTAGTTTTAGGAAATGAATAATAAACATCGTAGCTTGCTTTAGGCGCGTAAATCATCGTGACTATGGGTACGGTTTCCGTGACATGGTCATGATACCTAATCCCAATTTGAGTGTGCGTTTCACGTGACTCGACCTTAACTTCAAATAATGATAAAAACTGTAACGACCCGACCGGCCGTTTTGAGCTCTAGCCCGTTGTTTAGCGATTTTAGGCCATGAGCAACTTCACTTTAGGTATTAAGACTTGTACGCGTCGTCGAAATTGAGATTCGAGGAGTTCGGAGTTGATTTGAAAAGAGAATTCTCATTTGGGAAGCTTAAAGTTGGAAGAATCTGACTAAGGGTTGATTTTGAGTAAACAACCTTGGAATCGAGATTTGAAGGTTCCAACAGGTTCGTATGATGATTTCGGACTTGGGCGTATGTCCAGATCGAGTTTTGGACGGGAGTGTTTCAGCGCCTATTGTGGAAGTTAGCATTTTGGAAGAATTTTATAAATTTGGGCTGAAATGCATTTCAATGTTTTCAATATCCGTTTGGGATTTCGAGCCTGGGAATAGATCCATATGGTAATTCTGGTATTGGGGGCACGTCCGGAAGTGGATGCGGAGGTCCGTAGGTCATTTTGGAGTCATTTGGCTAAAGTTAGAAATTTGAAGGTTTTGAGAAGTTTGATCGGAAGTGAAACTTTTGATATCGGGGTCGGATTCCGATTCCGGAAGTTGGAGTAGGTCCGTAATGTCAAATACGACTTGTGTGCAAAATTTAAGGTCAATCAAACGTGATTTGATTGGTTTCGGCATAGAATGTAGAAGTTTGAAGTTCTAAAGTTCATAAAGCTTGAATTGGAGTGCGATTCATGGTTTTGGCGTTGTTTGATGTGATTTGAGTCCTCGAGCAGGTTCGCATGATGTTTTGGAACCGGTTGGCATGATTGGACGGGGTCCCGAGGGCCTTGGGTGGATTCTGGGTGGCTAACGGATCTACTTTGAAATTTGAAGAAGAATTGAGGCAGCTGATATCTAGTGTAACCGCACCTGCGAGGTTTTGGCTGCAGGTGCGGAGCCGCAGAAGCGTCCTGGTTGTCGCATATGCGGGGTGGGGCAGTAAGGGGAAGGACCGCAGGTGCGGAGTGTTGGCCGCATCTGCGCAAGCCTTAGAAGCGAAGGAGTTGACTGCAGAAGCGAAGGGAGCCTCGCACATGCGAAGCCGCAGGTGCGGCTACTATTCCGCAGGTGTGAAAATGTCGCTGCCAGAAGGGTTTTATAAAAACGGGACTTGGCCCATTTTTCTCCCATCTTCATTTGGTTTGGACGGTTTTGGGGAGCTACAAGGGGAGATTTTCGTCAAGCAATTCTAGGTAAGTGGGTTCTCCCCATTTGTGAGTTAAATACATGAATTGTACATGGATCGAAACATGGAAATTAGTATAAATTGTGGGGTTTTGGTAGAAGACCTAGCATTTGGTAGTTTGGATTTTGACCACGAATTTAGGCATGAAATTGAGAATAAACCATATATTTGAGTTCGTAATGTTATGGGTAATGGTTATCTTCGAAGAATTTCGGAATCCGGGCACGTGGGTCCGAGAGTGATTTTTATCGACTTTTTGATCGGGGTTAGAAATTGTTATAAATTGGATTATAATGAGTACTTGAGTATAATTAATGGGTTTGCATAATTATTGGTTAGTTTTGGAGCGTTGAGCATTGATTTGAGTTGTTTGAAGGGCTCGGAAGTCGGTTATGGAACTTCGGAGCGAGGTAAGTCTCCTTTCTAACCTTGTAAGAGGGAATTTACCCTTTAGGTGAAATAAATCAATATGTGCTCCTATTTGTGGGGGCTATATACGCACGAAGTGACGAGAGTCCGTGCATAGCTACTATTATGCTTAAGTCCGGGTAGTCTAGGACCCAAAAGCATGCTTTACTTGTAATATTTGCAATCTTGTTGTCAATTTAAAATGCTTAAATCATATCGAACTTGGTAAATAAATTTCTAAAAGGCTAGACATCGTTTTCTTGACTTTTAAAAGAGAAATTGCCTTTTCCTTGGATAATTGCCCCTTGATGAATTCTTGATTGACTGTTTGAATGTGTTTATCTTTTGTGAAGCGGGCCGAACGCCTCGGTAGATTAAATATATGCATCTATGATTCGCGCCATTCGACCCTCTGGCAGTGTACAGTTTAAATATTATGTTGGATTGGGCCGTACGACCTCGACATGAATTGTGCATGCTTGTATTGCTTGCCTTGAAATTTTTAAGTTATGATATTGCCTCCCTGGTGTGAGATAAATTGATAAATGATGAAATATGAATTTGGAAATCTCTTACTACCACGACTAACTATATTATTGATGGCCATAGTAAGTGTCGGAGTCGACCTCTCGTCACTACTTCTTCGAGATTAGACTTGATATTTACTGAGTACGGGCTGTTTTCGCACTCAAACTACACTTGATGTACATTTTGTTGTACATGCACATGTATATTCAGTGGCGTTGTGGGCGCAGCGGCGTGATTGATACGCGGACTTAGGTGGGTTGCATCTTACGAGACGATCCGCAGCCAGCAGAGTCTCCTTTAGAGTACTTGTATTTCCCTTTCTGTCCAATTTGTATTCCGGACTGTCATTGTATGTTATTTTTTTTACTTCCTAGTAGATGCTCATGCACTTGTGACACCGGGTTCTGGGATGATTATGGGATTATTTAATATTGAAATTGGTTAAAAACACTATTATTTACTCTGTGAAGTTCACCATTTATTATTTGACTTAAGGAAATTATGATTTCAAAAATACTAAAATGAGAACCAAATTAATTATTTATTGTGGCTTGCCTGACAGTGGTGTCCGGCGCCATCACGACCTTTAGTGGTTTTTGGGTCGTGACAAAAACAAGCATGTTGTAAATTGCGGGTACGTTTCACGTGGCGCGATTCGCAATATGTACAAAAACAACGAGTGCGCGACATCGCGACTTGTTCCAAAAGAACTCCATAAATACTAAAAGTGGTTAATTAAATAATTAAAAGCGGTTAGAAGATAAAAATGCAAAATAGATTTAAAT
The DNA here is from genome assembly GCF_001879085.1 of Nicotiana attenuata. Taxonomy (NCBI): domain Eukaryota; kingdom Viridiplantae; phylum Streptophyta; class Magnoliopsida; order Solanales; family Solanaceae; genus Nicotiana; species Nicotiana attenuata. The sequence goes on along the minus strand of NW_017671435.1, from coordinate 95,280 downwards.
ATGTAATTAATCAAATAATTAGGCCAATTATTAATAGTTGAGCGATCGTGCTAAAACTACGGAACTCGGGAGTGCCTCACACCTTCTCCCGTGTTAACAGAATTCCTTACCTGGTCTTATGGTTTTGCGGACTTTAAAACAGAATCAAATTTTCTCTATTTGGGATTTAAAATAAACCGGTGACTTGGGACACCATAAATTATTCCAAGTGGCGACTCTGAATCAATAAATAATCTCATTTCGATTAGTGTCACTTTAATTGAAAAAAACTCCTGATTCCCTTGGGAAAAAGGAGGCGCCACAGCATCTTACATGATACTTGTGCAGTTTGTTTGATTCGGTCCTGCATATTGACTGGCTTCTAGAATAAAAGAAAGAAATGAGAAAAACCAAGAGGAGAGAAAATAAGAGAGTTTACTCCAAATTTTATGAAAAATAGACTGAGATTTTAAAATTTTTCCCGCTTCTGACGAACTACGCGGGTCTGATTCTCACCGGTTGTGAGATACGTAGGCAAACCTCATCGGTTCCGGTCCACAATTTTTAAAAAATTCAAAAATATTTTCCTTTACTTCCTTCTTTAGAAAGTCTTTCTTTTAGACCCCAATTTTTAAAAAAATACAAAACTATTTTCTTTAATTTCTTCTCGAAATTCAAAAATATTTTCATTCTTCTTTCAAAAATTCAAAAGAAAGTTCAAGATTCAAAAATATTTTCTTTTTTTTAGAAGTATTTATTTCATAAATTCAAAATAAAAGTCCAAAATCCAAAAATATTCCTTTCTTCTTTAGAAGTTTTTCTTTCGAAATTCCAAAAAAAAAAACTCTTGCTTCTTTAGAAGTCTTTCTTTTCAAACACTCTTTAAGAGAAAAACAAATCAAAATCCAAAAAAATTTCTTTCTTCTTTATAAGTCTTTCTTTTGGAAATTTAAAAAAAAATCAAAATCCAAAAAAGAGTTAGTTTATTTTCTTTATTCCTGATCTTCCCGAATTACGCATGATCTGATTCATGTTCCCACATGATACGTAGGCAACCTAGATCAGGTTCGATCAACCATTATAAGAAATGATGATGATAATAATAATAATAAGGACCGACTGAGTCCATTTTAACGTGTCTTTTGTTTTTGAATTGTGAAGAAAGTTTGAGGTGGTCGGTTTGTGGTAAGCTGCAACACATCCATAATTCACAAGGTCCAAGAGAAAAAAGCCAATGACAACTAACATCGAAGCTGTTACGAGTGGTCAAGAGAATCGGGGTCAGAGGGTTCAACAAGAGTCTATTGTGGTTGAGGAAAATAGAATAGTGAAACAGCAAATGACTGAAATGTGTCAAGCATGGGCCAATTGTCAAGGACCGCCCCTTTCTCATGTTTTCCCAGAGTTCACACCCATCTCAACTACTACCACTCCGGTCTCATTGTCTGATCAATTCTATCCACATGTGTTCAGTCTTTATCCCAACTGTAGGACTACAGTTGGAACTTCTGTTGCGCGCTTCTAAAGTGTGCCATTGACAACCAATCAGACAACCACTACTGCTATGCCCGTCTTCACCATCCCACAGCCGACGGTGGTGCTGAGGAAAACTCACGAGTCACAATTTGCTACACAACAAGAACAATACCACTCTCTTGAGTACCACTCGTACCTATTTGATCTTCCTGCAAAGATTGAGAAGCCTGCCCGAAAGATAGCACATGACGAAATGACCCAAAGAATGAAAAGCTTAGAACAACAGTTGAAAAACATGCAAGGGTTGGCAGGTCAAAAGAGTATTGCCTTCAAGGATCTATGTATGTTCCCCGATGTTCGTTTTCCACTTGGTTTCAAAACTCCCAAATTTGAAAAGTATGATGGATATGGAGACCCCATAGCCCACCTGAAAAGGTATTGCAATCGACTAAGAGGTGTGGGAGGAACGGAAGAATTACTGATGGCTTATTTTGGGGAAAGCCTTACTGGAGTAGCCTCCGAATGGTTTATGGATCAAGACATGTCTCGCTGGTATGTCTGGGATGGAATGTCCCATGCCTTTGTCAAAAGTTTCAATACAACATCGACATCACCCCAGACCGCAATTCCCTTTCAAACCTGAAGAAGAAACCAACTGAAAGTTTCAGAGAATATGCCATTAAATAAAGAGAGCAAGCGGCTAGAGCTAAGCCACTATTGGATGACCACGAGCTAATCACTATCTTCCTTTAGGCTCAAGAGCCAGATTATTTTCAAAACATGATGTCCGCAGTGGGCAAATCCTTCTCAGAAGCAATCAAAATTGGGGAAATGGTTGAGAATGGCCTTAAGACAGGCAGAATTATAAGTCAAGCAGTTCTCAAAGCCGCAACTCAGGCTGTACAGATTGAATCTGATAATTTTAGTGACACGAATGAGAAGGATGAAGAAACCATGATGACATCAGGGTCGAGAAGAGGTCCTAGTAGAGCATCTCGAAAGTATGACCAACCTCGTCTAGTTTCCGATGATTCCCCTGAGCACTACTATCCACCTCAGAACCCACAATACTATGTTGCTCCACCTCAATATGTTGTCCAGCCACTAAAACACCCCAGAAGGCGAGCACGAGCATCACAAAACTCCACCAGCCTCCACAAAATTTTTAAGTGCCCTATAGCTCACATCCAAGCCAGGGGTATAGAGGGGAACATAGGTTGAAAGATAATTTTACACCAATAGGAGAGTCCTATGCAAGCTTATTTGAGAAATTAAAGCATTATTACATGATTGCACCTATTCCTCCAAATTATGTGGACCCACGTGCAAGAAGCTTTGACCCTTCTAAAAGGTGTGATACCATTCTAATGCCCAGGGGCACAATGTGGAAAGCTGTCGGGATTTGAAAAGAGAAATAGAAAGGATGATCCAGGAAAAACTGATTGAAATTGGAGAAGGCCCTGGTGATTCTGACGAGCAAATTTGTGGCTAAATATCAAGCTTAGCAGTTGAAAAGTCATTCTCTCCTCACTAGGAAGGAATCTTGGTGGCTTGTTTTGATATTCTTTCTATTATCTAGGTTATTTTAGGGTTGTGATCCAGATTTGATATGTTTTATTGAGTCAAACCCTTCCATCCATCTATTTTGTTTGTGTGAGTCTTGTATGTTTGTTCAATTGCTATTTTCATTATTTGGATTATTTTAGGGTTGTAACTCGGATTTTAGGTTGTTTGTCTTGTTGTCCAACCTTTCCATCATTTACTCAATGAAATATAGTTTGTCCTTTTATGTCATTCTGTGCTTAATCCTTTTCCTGCTAGTTCTCGTGACATGACATGCATGCGAAATTTTTGGCCAGATCCTAGAAAACTGATTTAGTCTTGAATTGGATAACTGAGAAAAAAGACACTTGTGAGGATGAATAAAGAGTCAAAACACTTTGGAATTAAGCTTGAGTAAAATTCATGTGGAACTAGAATAGGCATACCCGTGGAGGTTAATGATCTTTACCTTCAAATCATTGCAAAGGTCGGGTTTGAAGAAATCAACTGATGTTTGTTGGGAAGTTTGACATTAATGGAAGAAAAGTATCTTTCGACCACGATACACCAAGAAGATAGACATGTTCATCAATGTTGTGATCGCGAAAGGATACTATGTTTGGCGTTCTCAAGGCTGGGAGGCCCTTTTTCTGCTATCCAAACACTTTATATCCTTTGTTACCCCCTTTTGAGCTTGTGTTATTTTCTTTGACCACCCTCTTTTGGAATCAAGTTTCGAGTTAAAAGTCAAAAAATAATGGGAAAAAAGTGAAAAAAAACAAAATGAATGATGAAAAGAAAAGTCCATGCCCCAAGAGTACAAACTGTGGCAACTCTTAGAAAGTTCAAATAATTAAAAAAAAGAAAAAAAAGAATAGTCAAAGGTCCATGCCCCCAAAAAATAGAAGCTGGGGCAATTTGTTTTGAAAAGAAAAAGAAAAAGAAAAAAAAGAAATAGAAAGAAAGATGAAAAATAGTTAGGTTAGATGTTTGAACTACGTTTGACCTGATTCCTTAAAAATAGGATACGTAGGCAGCCTTACACGGTTCGGTCCAACCAAATAAGAGTCAAAAGAAGAAGAAAAAATCCCTAGTATCTGAAACTGGGGCAAAGATTTTATTTCACTTTTGAAAGAGTCGATTCCAAGAGTTGTAAATTTACAACCCCCTCATTTTGAGTCTATTTTGAGCCTTATGTCATCCCTTCTTTCCAACCCTATCCAAAAACTTCCAAATAAAGACCTTCTGATATGCCTTCAAGAATGCCAAGAGAAGCATGCAATGAGAACTGGTTGTCACGCAACAAAGTACACTGTCAAGTTGTTCACACAAGAAAGCAAAAGAAAAAAGAAAAAGAAAAATAAAGATTGAAAAATGAGAGAGTCTTATTAGTGAAAACCCTCACGGGCACTGTAAGGCGACGGTAAGTAGAGATAAATAAATGAGAGAGACTTGTTGCTGAAAATCTCTCGGGGCACCACTAGTCGAAAATGAGTCGTGAAGCTGATGCAAAGGATTGGAACGAACAAGCCCGACTTCAAAGGTCATAAGAATGGTAAAAGGGAAGATTTGATCAGTTTGATAGATCAGGCTGTTAAGTCCAAAATGCATGTCATGATCATTAAGGCTAGTTGCCGCAAAATTAAAAGGACTAGAAAAAAAACTCTTCCTTTTGTTCTTCCCAACAAGGGCATTTCTTGTTAATATTATTTCTTTGCATCATTGTGTCCTTCACTCCGAGTCAGTCCTTGTCAAAACAAGCCAGAAAAGATTTTAAAATTTGCTGCTAGCTTTTTAGTTGCACAAAGTAAATTTGGCCAGTGCACTCAGTTGTTACAGTCAACATGCCTTGAGGATTCATGAAAATGCTTTCCCCTCCCCCCCTTAAAGGCTCTTGTCAACCTACTTGACTAAAGCAAGTGTATCGACCTGGCCGGTCGCTTTGAGAATTAACGCCCCGATCCCCTATTAACTACTTCCCCCGTGTCTTTTTCTGTTATTGTGATTTGTCGGGATGGTTCATTTTGAGTTTCGGAGTATTTTGGGACACTTAGTCCCTAAATGAGAGTTTAATTCTTAGAATTTGGTCCGTACTTAAACAGCGTGAAGACGGCTCTGGAGTGGAATTCTGTCGATTCTGTTAGTGATAACTATGGATTCTAGCCTATCTTATGCTCTCTTTTGCTTAGGTTTTGGATAAAAAATGTGTAAAAGTATTCCCGAAAACTGACTTATTGTGCTTGTCTGCAGGGTTTGGTCAAAATAAGGCAAGAAAGACATATTCAACTCATGAAGGAGTTAAATTTGCACAAGTTCAAAGCTGAGATAACAGCGCTGACCGCGAAGGAAAAGAGCGGCCGCGGAAGGTCCACCGCTGAAGCGTCCACAATTACGCTGTCCGTGGAATTGAGATTCAAAGAAGATACTTTTGGGTACAACGGTGACCGCTGACTACGTGAAATAGCGCGGCAGCGGAATACCTGACGCGGCCGCAGTGCAAATTTTGCTGAGAGCGTCGATCAAGGTTCAGACACCCTGCAAAGTGAGCCTAATTGAGGAGCACGGTCCGCGTCCAAATTGTACGGCCGCGGTTGATGCTAACGCAGAGGCGGTAACTTTTACGCTTCCCGCGAAATCAAGTTCAAACCAAGCACAAAAGAGAAGAAACGGGTTCCGTGCCTGCTTTTGCGCGGCCGCAAAAGTCCATACGCTGAGACGCCCATTATTTCGCTGACAGCGGAACCTCCGTAGGAGTATTTTTGTCCAGTAATTTCAGCTGTGTATAAATAGACCTTTTTCACATTTTTAGGTCATCTTTTGTATCAGGGAGCTCGTGAATAGCCGTACTTTACTATTTAGAGTAATTTAGAGCAGCTTTAGCTATTATTCTTAGATTTTATTCTTGTAATCAACTTTTATGGCTTATATTTCATCTCCATCTTTCATTTCTACCTTGATTATGAGCAGCTAAACCCATTAGCTAGGGTTGTGACCCAACCCTAGTGTGAGTATTTAATGGGTCTTCAATTTTAGGGCTTAATTGTTTATGGGTTTGTGATATTTAGCTTGATTCATGCTTTAATTGTAGAATTGGTGGTTGCAAACACTGATTCATGCCTTTGTGACTTAGACTCTTCTTGAGAATGAGGGACTAAGTCTAGGAAAATTAGGCTAACAAGGAATTGGGGTGCATTCAAGAGATTGATAGCCCCGATTAAAGGGTTAAACCTAGAGATAGTAATACCCGACTTGAGCCAATTTTACTTGCATTGTTTGAACACCCAATTAGGCTTGAGAAAGCCAATTAGGGCAAGGTCACTCGAACTACCGAGAGTTATAGAGTGAGTAACTATGTGTAAAAGTTATATCACGACCCCAAATATAACAAGCTTGTCCTAAATTTTAGATCCCACTAGATACTCGCCTAGGTGTAAGTCACTTCCCTAGTGCTTTTCATCAATTGAGAAAACTCTTACAAAAACATTGTACTTAAATTATTTTCAGCAATCAATAGTATTAAAAGTAGAATAGAAACAAATCCAAGCATGGTTAGAAGTGCAATTAAAAGCAACACGCGTAGCTAGATTAGATAGAAACCCAACTCCCAACCAATATTAACTCCCTGTGGAAATCGATCCCGACCCTTCGGGTAAAAGCTGCATCGACCACTCCTTGACATTATATAGTGGTGTAGGGTTGGAGCCGATCACTTTTTGGCGTCATTGCTGGGGAGTTAATCAGTTTTGGCTATCTATCTGACTAGTTGTGTGTCTCGTTTTCTTTCCTTCTGTTTTACTAACTTGTGTAAGTTAATCGATTCAGGTACAAAATGACAAATAATGACCCTATTGGAAATGTTCTCCCGGGGGAGGAGGTAGATGATAATGGTGAAGATGAGGTGCCTCTAGTACCTCAAGCTCAGAGAAGAGGCCGCCAGGCCAATAAAAATATTCCAGACCCTTCCCCAGCTCCTCCACGAGCAGCTCATCGGGTGCTTCCAAATAAAGGTTACGCAAGTGCAATTGTCCCACCCCGGATCCGGGCAGGCAATTTCCAAATTACAAATGTCATGTTGACCTTATTGGAGCAAAGAGGGTACTTCACAGGCGCTCCCCATCAGAATTCATATAAACATCTAAAGGGCTTTGTGGATACCTGCTGGGGAAGCAAACAAACAAATGTGTCGGAGGATGCATTGAGACTGAGATTGTTCCCTTTTTCACTTAGAGGGAAAGCTTTGGATAGGCTCGAAAGACTCCCCAACCATTCCATCACTACGTGGGATGAGTTGGCCGACAAGTTTATAGCCAAGTTTTTCTCACCAGGACATATGGCTACATTAAGGGATGAGATCTTAGCTTTTAAATAGGAACCAAATGAACCCCTTCATGAAATTTGGGATAGATATAGAACTATGGTCAAGGAATGCCCTAACAATGATATGACTGAAGCAATGATCCAACAGACATTTTATCGGGGTATAAACACGACCAATCAATGTGTGGTAAACCAGCTAGCAGGGGGTAATTTTATGAAGCTATCTTATGCCGAGGCCTGTGACATTCTTGATGAGATGGCTGACACGTCCTCAGCTTGGCAGAGTCGGGCAAATGCTCCTCAGGGGGACCCTCATGTCATAAATCTTCACAAGGAACTTCAAGACCACGGACAAGCCATAGCTGAGTTGACAACAACCATGAACCAGTTAGCCAAAGCACAACTTCAGTAGATTCAGGGACCAAAGCAAGTAAACGCAATGGAAGGGGTTAATCTATTGGTAAACAAGAGGAGACAGTCTGGTCAACAAATGCAAAGAAATCAAGATCAATTTGAGCAAGGTAGCAGTGGTTACAACCAAGATGATGGGTATGGTGAGCAAAGTTAAGAGGTTTTGTATCCCAACAACTATCAAGGACAACTGGGTAATTCTCCAAATAAACAATGGAGATCGCAAGGGAATAATCCGAATTGGAGCAACCAAGGCCAAGGAAATTGGAACAATAACAACAACAACTCCAACAATTGGGGGAACAACAACCAGAATTGGGGTAACAATAGCAATTGGGGTGGCAAAAACAACCAAGGGGGTTGGAATAACGGTAATCAAGGTAATCGGGGGCCGGGTTTTCAAAGGCCTCCAATGTTTCAACAACCAAACAATCCGCCTCCATTTCCATCCCAAGGTTCTAGCTCGTCAAACAATAAGATGGGAAGGATTGAGTCAATGTTTGAGCAAATGATGAAGAAAAATGTCGACTCCGATGCCCAATTGGCATCCCATAATACTTCTATCCACAACCTAACATGGCCAGATTTTGCAAGCTTTGAACACTCGCCCTAAGGGGGCATTACCTAGTGACACGGTAGTAAACCCAAAGGGTGGGAACGATACCAGTCATGCAATGGCGGTGACCACAAGAAGCGGTAGAGGTGGTGAAGCAAGTACCTCCAAGAAAAAGGAAGTTGTGAGTGATGATGTTGAAGTGCAAAATGACGATGATCCAATAGTTGATGAGCAAGTGAGTGAAGAGAATGTGAATGGTGAGGTGAGAATTGATATTCATGACAATGAGGAGGAGACTCAAAATGACGTGAACCCGTCTAGGGAACACGTGATAAACAATACCGGAAATGGTAATGCCTAAAGCCAAGGCTCCTTTGCCAAGGCCTCCTCCACCTTACCCTTAAAGACTTGCAAAGCAGAAGAATGAAAACCAGTTCAAGAAGCTTATTGAGATGATGAAAAGTTTGTCGATCAATGTTCCCTTGGTGGAAGCTCTTGAGCAAATGCCGGGATACGCCAAGTTTATGAAAGACTTGGTAACTAAAAAGAGATCTATGGATTGTGAGACCATCAAAATGACTCATCAAGTGAGTGCCATTGTGCACTCGATGGCTCCAAAGCTTGAAGATCCCGGCGTATTTACCATTCCATGTACCATTGGGAGTGCGGATTTTGCAAAGGCCTTGTGTGATTTGGGAGCAAGTATAAATTTGATGCCTTACTCTGTATTCAAAACTTTGGGTATTGGTCAACCGAGATCTACTTCAATGAGATTGCAAGTGGTGGATCGAACAATGAAGAGGCCGCTTGGTATTATTGATGATGTTCTTGTCCGGGTTGACAAGTTTATTTTGCCTGCAGATTTTGTGATTCTCGACTGCGAAGTTGACTATGAGGTGCCAATTATATTGGGAAGACCTTTCCTAGCAACAGGGAAGGCATTGGTTGATGTGGAAGCAGGGGAGCTCACCTTCCAGGTGTGTGACAAAAAAGTTGTCTTCCACGTGTGCAAATTAATGAAGCAACCGAATAGTACTGAGGTTTGTTCTTTTGTGGATCTGGTGACGGAGGTGATAGTTGATGACACGAGTGCCATGATCAATGTAGAGGATCCTTTGGAAGCTGTATTGTTGAACCATGATGTGACTGAGGATGAAGGCTTGGTAGAGTATGTCAATGCCTTGCACGGAATGGGTTCTTACTCCTATGAGCCCCGCAAACTTTCCTTGGATCTTGAGAACAGAAAGACTCTACCAACAAAGCCCTCAATCGAGGAACCTCCCGTATTGGAGTTGAAGCCTTTGCCTCCACACCTCAGGTATGAATTCTTGGGCCCTTGTTCAACTTTACCTGTTATTCTTTCTTCTTGCCTTACTAACGTGCAGGTAGATGCCACCCTTGAGGTGCTCCAAAGAAGGAAGAAGGCAATTGGATGGACTCTAGCTGATATCTTGGGGATAAGACCCGCCTTTTGCATGCACAAGATTATACTTGAGGATGATGCCAAAACCTCCGTGGAACATCTAAGGAGGTTGAACGAGGCTATGCAAGCGGTCATCAAGAAGGAAGTTATCAAGTGGCTAGATGCAGGGGTTGTGTACCCCATCTCGGATAGTTCATGGACTTCACCAGTACAATGTGTGCCGAAAAAGGGGGTATGACTGTGGTCACAAATGAGCAAAATGAGTTGATCCCCACTAGGACTGTCACCGGATGGAGGGTATGCATGGACTACTGGAAGCTGAACAAAGTGACCCGCAAAGATCATTTTCCATTGCCCTTTCTTGACCAAATGCTGGATAGACTTGCTGGGCATTCCTACTATTGCTTTTTTGATGGGTACTCAAGCTACAACCAGATTTTGGTTGCACCAGAGGACCAGGAGAAAACCCTCTTCACATGTCCGTATGGCACCTTTGCATTTTCACGGATGCCACTTGGTTTGTGTAATGCACCGGCTACCTTTTAGCGGTGTATGATGGCTATATTTACGGACATGGTGGAGGACTTCTTGGAAGTGTTCATGGATGATTTTAGTGTTGTGGGTGACTCGTTTGAAGAATGTTTGGGTAATCTTGAGAAAGTGTTGGCCCGATGTGAAGAGACAAATCTAGTGCTTAATTGGGAAAAGTGCCACTTTATGGTCGAGGAGGGCGTTGTCCTCGGCCATAAGATCTCAAAGAATGGTATCGAAGTGGAAAAAGCGAAGATTGAAGTGATTTCAAAACTCCCTCCTCCTACATCTGTCAAAGGAGTGAGGAGCTTTCTTGGGCATGCGGGGTTCTACCGAAGGTTCATCAAGGACTTCTCCAAGGTGGTGAATCCCTTGTGCAAATTGTTGGAAAAGGATGCAAAGTTTGTGTTTAATGATGAGTGCATGAAAGCTTTTGAGCTTCTCAAGTATAGATTGACTACCACTCCCATCATCACCGCACCCAAACCGAGCTTGCCATTTGAGCTCATGTGTGACGCTAGTGACGTTGCGGTAGGAGCGGTTTTGGGGCAAAGGATCAACAAAATATTTCATCCGGTCTATTATGCAAGCAAAACAATGAAGCCCAAGTCAATTATACTGTGAAAAGAGTCGCTAGCCATTGTCTTTGCCATGGAAAAGTTCAGGCCATATCTTATGGGTACCAAAGTGATTGTGCACACCGATCACGCGATGCTCCATTATTTGATGACAAAGAAGGACTCTAAGGCTAGGTTGATGAGATGGGTTCTTTTGAATCAAGAGTTTGACCTTGAGATTATTGACCGAAAAGGGTGTGAAAATTAAGTGGCGGACCACTTGTCCCGCTTGGAGGAGGAGGGGAGGCCCCATGATGGCCTCGAAATTAATGACTCATTTCTAGATGAACAACTCCTCTCCGTTTCTTTGAATAGTATGCCTTGGTTCGCCGATGTGGCCAATTTTCTTGTGACCGGCATTGTTCTGAGTGAGCTCTCTTCTAACCAAAGGAAGAAACTTAAACGGGACAGCTTGGATTATTACTGGGATGAGCCATATCTTTTCAAGATTTGTAATGATGGTGTGATCCGGAGATGTATTCCGGAGGAGGAGCAAATGAGTATTCTTGATGCTTGCTATTCCTCGCCCTACGGTGGACATCATGGTGGGGCGAGAACTACTTCAAAGGTTCTTAGCTGTGGATTTTATTGGCCAACTCTATATAAAGATGATGGTGAGCTTGTCAAGAAATGTGATGAGTGTCAGAGAGCTGGTGGAATTTCCAAGAAGGATGAAATGCCTCTCACCACTATTCTTGAGGTTGACATTTTTTACGTGTGGGGCATAGACTTCATAGGGCCTTTTGTGAGTTCGTGTGGCAACACTTACATTCTGGTGGCCATTGATTATGTTTCCAAGTGGGTTGAGGCTGTGGCTTTGCCCAACAACGAAGCCCGGAGTGTGGTGGCGTTTCTCAAGAAAAATATCTTCACACGGTTTGGTACTCCTCGGGCAATCATCAGTGATGAGGGTTCTCATTTCTGCAATAGGGCATTTGACACTTGCTTGCAAAGTATGGTGTCAATCACAAGGTATCAACCCCTTATCATCCTCAGGCTAGTAGACAAGTTGAGGTCTCCAACAGGGAGATAAAGAGCATATTGTCAAAAACTGTCAATGCAAATAGGACTGATTGGTCAAGGAAACTGGATGATGCTTTGTGGGCTTACAGGACTGCTTATAAGACTCCACTTGGTATGTCTCTGTACCGGTTGGTATTTGGGAAAGCATGCCATCATTCGGTTGAGTTAGAGCATAAGGCCATGTGGGTTTTGAAACGGTTAAATCTTGAGTGGGATGTTGCAGCAAATCTCCGGGTAGAGCAACTCAATGAACTAGATGAGTTCCGGTTTCATGCCTATTCCAGCTCGTCCTTGTATATAGACAAGATGAATTACATACATGACAAGTATGCCTGGAGCAAGGAATTCAAGGAGGGTGACTTGGTTCTCTTATTCAACTCTCGATTACGACTGTTTTCGGGAAAGCTCAAGCCAAAATGGAGTGGCCCTTTTGAAGTGGTACATGTAACTCCATTTGGTGCTCTTGATTTGAAGAATAAAAATGGTGAAGTTTTCAGAGTTAATGGGCACCGAGTTAAACACTATCTAGGAAAATTTGATGACAACCACGTGGTGGCCTTGATCAATTTCAAATGATGATGGTAACATGCATCATGTCGCGACGTTAAATCAGACGCTTCTTGGGAGGCAACCCATGTGTTTTTCTTTCTTTATGATTTTCTTCTTAGTGTAGGATTTGTTTTGGACTAACTGGTTGTGAGATTTGTGTAGGAATCTTTGATGCAGTGCAGGACTATTACTGGAAAATTTGGCTAAATATGCAATTGGACCGCTGACCGCGCTCAAAATTCCGTGGTCAGCGTAAGCTTTTTCGCGGGGGCGTGATCTCGTAGCGGGCGCGGACTTGAAAAGTTTAAAATTTCACTTCTCTGAAGTTTCAACCACGTCCGCGGTGTTTTTTTCGTTGTCAGCGGACCTTATTCCGCGGTCGCGGCCACGACCACTTTTCCGCTCTTAGCGGTGTTATGGAACATGTAGCTTTTTAAATTAGCCAAAAATGCGGACCGCGGTGGAATTCCGCGGCCGCGCCAGGTGAGTCGGTGTGGGCCCCCAGGGTTTTAGTATAAATAGGAGGGCCCTCCTCCTTTTATCCTTTTCGCACTTTTCACTCTCAAAAGAATTAGCCTACTGTTCATCTCCTCTAATCTACTCCCAACATCATAACACTAATCAGAAGTAGTTTCCAACACACAATCAAACAACCGGTATGCTCAAATCATTACATTGCTTTTATATGTTTGCTTTTCTTTTCTTTTAGCTTTAACTTCTTCTTTTTAATTAGGGTTTGATTAATTACCATAATATAGGCATCGATGTTAAAAATTCATGTGGGCATTTGTTATGTATGCCTAATAGGGGGTAGGGTTGTTCAATTTAGCACCTATTTGCCTAATTTGTATGCTAGTAAAACACCCTTCAGTGCCCGTTCTTTTTGAATTTCGCGGTCGCGGCCGTAATTTCGCGGTTAGTGTTCATCCAAGTGTAGAGTAATAATGGTTTGTTTTTTGCGGTCAACGGTGGAAATTTCGCGGTCAACGGCCTGCTTTACGCGGTTGCGCTTTTTTTTTGCGGATCGCGGATTTTTAGTTCAGAGAATTGCCAAGTAGGGTCCGCGGCCGCGTTCGCTTTTACGTGGACCGCATTTCAAGTCTCGCGGCCGCGTTCCATTTTTCGCTCTCAGCTTAGTCTGATTCCCAACATTTCGCGTCCGCCTTCCTTTTTGCGCGGACCGTGGTTACCTGTTCGCAGTCACGCCTCTTTTTCCGCGGTCAGCGGATCCTGATTCTTAGAGGCAGTATATGCAAGTCCTCTGCTATGCTTTATTTCCATGTGCAATGTTTTACCTTCAATTACAATGCTTAACCATATGATTGATACATTGTTCTGACTTTGTTTCATGGCTTATTCCCTACATACAATGGTCAAATCTAGAGGCGGGAGTGATAAACAAAAAGGGAGAGCAGAGTCCACCCGAGGAAGGGGACGAGGAAGGATCAAGTTACCCCTAGCAGTACAACAATCCATTGGGAAGATGCGAAAGGCCATCAAAGCTGCGGATAGAGCAGCGGACCACTCGGACACAAGGAAAAGTAAGGAGCTGGGCAAACAGACGAAGAAGACAAAAAAGACTCGGGCCTCAAAGGAGTCAGTCAAGCTGCTGAGAAAGGAGGTTGAGAAGATTAGATCAGCTGGAGACATCCCACTGGACTTGATCTTGGAGGAGCCAGTTCCAGCAGCTCAAGCAACACAGGTACCAGAGCAGGAGGCTGACAGAGAGCCAATGAGGAGAGGGGGGATCCCCCAGACTGAGGATTTGGAGATTGAGCTGGAGGACCCCGAGGGAGGTGACTCAAGCCAGCCATAGGACCCAGCCAGTGACCCCGTGCAGACAGAGGCATCATAGGGAGTTCTTTTTTGCTTTTTACCCTTCCCCTACTCTACTTTTGTTGATAGCATTGAGGACAATGCTAATTTTTATTTGGGGGGGGGGGGGGGGGGCTTTTT
>NW_017671435.1:76285-80889 GCF_001879085.1 Nicotiana attenuata | reverse complement strand
GGGGGGGGGGGGGGGTGGCCTTATTTTGATTTTAATGATGATTCGGATGTTGGTCTGTAATAACCTTGATACTATTTCTTTTCTTTATTTTTTTTTACTTATCGTACTTTATTTTTGTACTTTTGGTATGTATATAAAGTTACCTTTCCATGTATATATTCATTCCCCTTTTATGTATATTCGTCTCAATCCCCTGTGTACATATTCAGTTTACTTTCTGTATTTTACTTTATAACTTCTTTTGAAATTTTCCTTAATAGCATAACTTCTTATTTCATTTAGTAGTTTCTTTTTCAATTTGTAGCTTCTTACTTTTACAAGTTTTCGTGATCAATAACCTTTGATTTTCTTAATGTCACGTTTCTTTCCAAAGGTAGAATTTGTGTGAACCGGGTGGATCTTCCCGATGATGGATGACATGACAACCTTCTTAAGGGTTTGATTCATTTTTCTTTATGTTTTTGTGTAAATAGTAGTAATGAATAAAAGTGTCTCAGGCAAAGCTTCACTTGGGCCTAGCACATTTACCTTTGACCTTATGGTTTGAAACAAATTGATGTGCAAAGAATGGTGATAGTTGTGACCTTTAGACTCTTGTGTCGACTAAACAATCATCGAGTGGTTTTTAGGAGCCATTTGTGTTGCTCAATCTTAGCTAGGGTTGTTGTGGGCCCTCGACTCTGTTCGCTTTAGCAATCCAACAGCTTGTGAGGTGAGGTATTGATTTGCAAGTCCAAGTCCAGTGCCAATAAGTCTAGAACTTGCCCTGAATGTTTGTCTAGGCGAAGTTCTAAGTGTAGCTCGACTTGAGAAATGATTATAGGCTCTCCTTGATCCAAATTGAAACTTGAAAGCATCCATAGCCCACCAAATATGATATCCCTAGTCAACCCCGTTGAGTCGAAGCCCTTGTTCTTTCAATAACCATGATACAAGCCTTTATCTGTTCTAAAATGACCCTCTCTTGGCACCCGATCTTTCCTTAGCAAAATTGGCAAAAGCAAAAGTTTGGGGGGGAGATGAGGAATGCAAAAGTGATAAAAGGTACAAAATGAAGAAAAGGAAGGCAAGAGAAAAAGAACGAAAAGCCAAAAAAGTCAAAAAGAAAGTGAATAATATAGAAAAATGAAGGGATTCAATAAAAGCAATGATGAAATGCTTGGAATGATTAGAAAGGAGAAAAATGATTGTCATGAACAAGAAAGAGTGACAGTGCATCTCTCTAGTCCCCTAAGAAAGAAGGAAATGACTCAACGAGTCAAGAAAGTATGAGCCGAAATGAGAAAATAAAGTGCTTAAGAAAAGATTAAACCTTCATAGACCGATATATCCTACCTTGAACCAAAAGCCTACATTACATTCCCGCAAAATCCCTATATGATTTTGAGTTGAGTGAGCTTACATTAGTGGTGATTCACATAAGGGGCAAGCTTATGGTACTTAGAGCCGGACTTGTGACCTTCCTTTGAGAGAGATGAGTGTTCTTTTCCACAATCCTTGTTCTGAGTGCTATATTCTAAAGTGAGATTTGCTTATGGAGAGTAGAGGAGAAAGAGTTTGGGTTCCATAATGACCTACGTAGTAGAGCGAGCTTCCTTGATGAGTTAAGTCAACTCTTGATACTCTTGTGACGCACTAGAGCTATGGTGCTAAAAAGGTTGTGTGTTGTTGATAATACATTTGTGTTGAGGGTAATTGTTAGTCCCAATTTATGCTTGATGAAGTCACCTTAGAACAGCTAAAATTTTCCTTGTAGAGGTGGGAATTACTTTGTTTGCTTGAGGACAAGCAAAAGCTTAAGTTTGGGGGAGTTGATAACTATGGATTCTAGCCTATTTATGCTCTTTTTTGCTTAGGTTTTGGATAAAAAAATGTGTAAAAGTATTCCCGAAAACTGATCTTGTGCTTGTCTGCAGGGTTTGGTCAAAATGAGGCGAGAAAGCCATAATCAACTCATGAAGGAGTTAAATTTGCACAAGTTCAAAGCTGAGATAAAAGCGCTGACTGCGAAGGAAAAGAGCGGCCGCAGAAGGTCCACCGCTGAAGCGACCATAATTACGCTGTCTGCGATGAAATAGCGCGGCAAAGGAATACCTGACGCCGCCGTGGTGCAAATTCCGCTGAGAGCATCGATCAAGGTTCAGAGACCCTGCAATGTGAGCCTAACTGAGGAGCACGGTCCGCATCCAAATTGCACGGCCGCGGTTGATGCTAATGTTGAGGCGGTAACTTTTATGCTTCCCGCGAAATCAAGTTTAATCCAAGCACAAAAGAGAAGAAACGCCCGCGCCTGCTTTTGCACGGCCGCGAAAGTCCATACGCCGAGGCGCCCATTATTTCGCTGACAACGGAACCTCCGTAGGGGTATTTTTGTCCAGTAATTTCAGTTGTGTATAAATAGATCTTTTTCACATTTTTAGGTCATCTTTTGTATCAGGGAGCTCGTGAAAAACCGTACTTTACTATTTAGAGTAATTTTAGAGAAACTTTAGCTATTACTCTTAGATTTTATTCTTGTAATCAACTTTTATGGCTTATATTTCATCTCCATCTTTGATTTCTACCTTGATTATGAGTAGCTAAACCTATTAGCTAGGGTTGTGACCCAACCCTAGTGTGGGTATTTAATGGGTCTTCAATTTTAGGGTTTAATTGTTTATGGGTTAGTGATATTTTGCTCGATTCACACTTTAATTGTAGAATTGGTGGTTGCAAACACTGATTCGTGCCTTTATGACATAGACTCTTGTTGAGACAGAGGGACTAAGTCTAGGAAAATTAGGCTAACAAGGAATTGAGGTACATTCAAGAGATTGATAGCCCCAATTAAAGGGTTAAACCTAGAGATAGTAATACCCGGCTTGAGCTAATTTTACATGCATTGTTTGAACACCCAATTAGGCTTGAGAAAGCCAATTAGGGCAAAGTCACTAGAACTACCGAGAGGTATAGAGTGAGTAACTATGTGTAAAGGTTATATCACGACCCCTAATATAACAAGATTATCCTAAATTTTAGATCCCATTAGATACTCACCTAGGTGTAAGTCACTTCCCTAGTGCTTTTCATCAATTGAGAAAACTCTTACAAAAACATTGTACTTAGATTATTTTCAGCAATCAATAGTATTAAAAGTAGAATAGAAACAAATCCAAGCATGGTTAGAAGTGCAATTAAAAGCAACACTGTTGGCCCAAGTTCAGTTGAAGTTTTGAAGATTGACAAATGAACTCAGTAATGGACCTGGTCCATCTGGTGAAACACAGTGTTTATCAACCATTGCATATGAGATGCACGTGAGGAAGATATACCGTAGAGATCAAGCAACAATATCTTCTGAACTAAATCGAAAAGATTGCAGTTGGGATAAGGAGAACAGTCTCCTTATGAGGAGAGAACACAATCCTAATCTAGGATAAGGGTTGGAGTTTGTATTGGTCAAGGACTCAAAATCGTCTAAGGATAAGCAATAGAGTCTCAATCAAACTCTAATTACTAACTCAATAAATAACTGAGTTTGTTCTCTTTTACAGGGATTGCACATACGCAGAAGTAAAACATAATTGAGAGCAAAAGAGCAAGTCTGTTTTGAAAGCAATATATGTGAGATATAAGTGTGCACTCCTGAAGCTACTTGAACGAGAGAGAAGAACCAGTTCCATTGTGTTTATTCTTATCCTAGTTCAATTGTAGTAGGAATTTTTGTTTGTACCTTTCAGCTTATTTAGAAGCAATTGTATTAGGTACTTTGAGTATTCAAGTTAGAGTTAACTTGAAAGTGTCGCAACAGTTGAGGCTGTGTGCCACACTGGGATTAGAGTTAATCCTTAGGTTTACAAAGAGTTTTTGTAAATGCTGTTTTGGCTCAGTGATTTTAGTGGAAGTTTGGGAAAATCCTACTGAGTAGTAGGTCGTGGTTTTTTCACCTTTTGAGCCAGGTGTTTTCCACATAAAAATCTCCGTGTTCTTTAGTTTATGCATTTATTATTCCGCAAACTGCAATAGTTAGAACACCTAGAAGAATCAGGTTCTTCTAGAGCGAAAATTGGGTACCACACAAATCACCCCCCCCCTCTTGTGAGGTATTGACGTTTAGAACATCAATTGGTATCAGAGCGGGTTATCCTTGAAGAGGTTAACACCTTAGGAAAGATCAACATGAGTGCACCACCTAGAAACTGGGAAGGGCAATCCACTGCTAGGCCTCCACTTTTCAATGGTCTCTACTACTCCTGGTGGAAGAATAGAATGAGAGACCACATCATGGAAGAAGACTATGAGCTTTGGGACATCATCACTGATGGTCCTCTAGCCACAACAAAGAAAACTGCTGAAGGATTGGATGTTCCAAAGACAAGAGCTGATTGCACTGCTGAAGACTTAAAGAAGTGGGAAAAGAATGCTATGGCCAAGAAGTGGCTAGTATGTGGACTTGGTCCAGATGAGTACAGCAGGATCCAAAGTTGTACCACTGCCAAGGAAATTTAGGACACCTTACAAGTGGCCCATGAAGGAACACCTCAGGTGAAGAGGTCAAGAGGAACACTGCTATATTCTCAATATGAGAATTTTACTATGAAGGATGGAGAAACCATCCAAGAGAT